>NC_053025.1:1037055-1242797 GCF_003073215.2 Triticum urartu
CATTCCATGAGCAGAGTATGGGTCCCTTGGAAAAGCTTCGAGAAAGAGCGATGTATTCAGCTATGGAATCATGTTCCTTGAAGTCTTGACTGGAAAGAGACCCATGGATGACTTTTTTGTTGGAGATCGTAGTCTCAGGCGGTGGGTGCTGGAGGCGTTTCCTAGGGAGGTTGTCCATGTCGTGGATGACCAGCTAATACATGACTCTTCTTTCACTGTCAGCTTGGAAGGCTTTCTTGTGCCGATGTTTGAGCTGGGCCTACTCTGCTCCAGCGACTCGCTTGACCAGAGAATAACCATGAGCAATGTAGTCGTGAGATTGAAGAAGATCAAAGTGGAGTACACCAAAGCCATAGGAGCAGCAGCAGCAGAACGGAGTGCTGCCCCATGACTGATTTGTCGAAATGAAAAAAGCAACATCATCAGACTTCAGTGGGCACGTACGGAGTGTCGCAATGCACCTTGTTTCGGTGCGCAGGTTCTGTTAAGATTATTAATACTTGTAATAACCTTGCCTTAGTTTCGAAAAGTTCTTGTTGTAATAATGTGGACATAGGCCATGTGCATAAGCCATCCTCCCTTGACACCTTATCATGTCGTCAAGACACCAGAAAGGCAGGCCGTGTAGTGCCGACCAAAATATTCCACCTGTTCATGTGTGTATCCTGCTCTGCTCACCCACCTGTTCGTTGATTTGCGCGCCTTGTGTTCCTCAGATTCATGAACCTAGACGCACGTCTAGCCGCGTACTTCCGTAGGTGAACCACTACTAGGTAGCTATACTTGCTTCGATCGATCAACTTTTCGGGCGCCGTCGGCAGAACACAGTCGACTCTGTCTAGCGAGCGCTCACGCATTCAGAGGTTTCAGTGAATAGTAACAAGAAAATTTGGATGTCCAAAATTTCATTGAAAGTTGTGCTAATCAAAGACAATCTCACCTGTCATAATTGGCAAGGAAATAAGAAGTGCAGTTTTTGTACTTATGACGAGACAATCAAACACCTCTTTTTTCAATGTAATTTGCATATTCTACATGGGTGTGTGTGTGTATTATATGTATATGTATATGTATATGTATATATATTCCTTGGCGTATATATGTGCATATATATTACTTGGTGTTCAACAAATATTTCTGAAATCCGAAAGTCAAGTATCAGCACTTGAAATACCTCACTTGATGAAGATTACATGGATGAGCGGTCACCAATTTATCACCTATATTAACTAGATGGACATGAAGATGAACCGTAAAACATAAAACTATAGATAAATCACGAGTTTATAACTAGTACTCATTATGCAAGTGAAGATAAGTAGAAAGAATACATACCCACAACCAAGCTTTACTTTCATTAAGAGTTTCGAATTTCTCTCTTGTTTTCAGCAAGATCAATTCCTTTAAATATCTCCCTCTCTAGCACACCACCAAGTCATCAAGCCAATAGCTGGACATCTTGTGCACAAATCGGTCTTGCTAACGTGTAGAACAAAATCACAAGAAGAAAGTCATCTCTTAGTCTTTCAACAATGAAAGCATGCAATATCATTAGCATAACTAAATGCAAAATGGGAGGAAGCATTGTACTGAAGAATGTACCTATGTGTATATAGTGTAGTTAGAGCATGTACAGCCGGGCGCCTCAAACCGGTCTCAAACGCCCGGGCGGCCCACCCGGTCAATGACCGGTCACGAAAATATGACCCAAATGGGCACCTCAAACGCCCAGGCTGACCGGCACCCCTCATATCCGGCCCATATATGGGGCAGATATAGAGGCGCCCGGGCCCGCCCGCCACGTCGGACTGATGGCGGGGTCCCATGCAGAATCGCTCGAAACCAGGCGGTCGGAAGCTCGTCTCCTCCGTCCCACCGATATCACCGCCTGGTGCCGCTCCAGCGGGCCACGTAGTGTATTTAAGGTGATCGCCGGCACCGAAACCCTACCATCCACAGTTTCTTCCGCCTATCCGCCGCCGCTGGCACAGAAACCCTACCATCCACATATTTCACTCCCCTCCGCCTAGTAGCCATACCGCTACGCTGCCGGGTGAGAAGCCACCCATTTCTAACGCCGGAGTGGATCCGGGCAAGGCGTGAAGCCCGGATCGCCGCGGGGTTGCCTCCAGATATAGTGGATCTGGAGGAGGAGGAGCAGGAGGACGAAGAGGAGGAGGAGGGTGTGGGGGACACTAGCAACGCAGATCTGCAGGCGGAGCAATAGGCCATCCTCGGTTCTTTCTGCTCGGAGTCGGCTGCGGAGGCCGGACGCTGTTGTCGGTAGGAGATGGATGAGCAGCAGGCCGTAGAGGAGGCGGAGATGCTCGCCTAGATGGATGAGGTGGAGTAGGGGGAGGACGAGCTAGAGCCTTCCTACGCGCCCGTCCAGCCGGCGCCTGGTACTGATGTCGTGGACATCTCCGATGATGAAGATTAGCTAGGGTAGTACGTAGTATATAGTATTTTTTTTGCATGCTCTGTATTTATTTAGGCATTAAAATATGAGAGACTCAGATACATAGTAGCTAATTTGAGGCGTGATCGGTCATTGTCCGCGGACGCTACCGGTCACCTCCGCGGGCGTTTGAGAGACTGGATTTGCAAAGTCCAGCTGTAGATGCTTTTATCTAATCTAATATGTCCGGACGACAAAAATACTTTCATTATATATTTATTTAATCTTGTCATCTGTTCACCATCGCAGCCCCGCGGAGTCGCAGTCACCGGTTGCGGGCTCGCGTCTCAGCCTCGCTGAGTTGCCATCGTCGCGTCGCCGATCGTTGGTTGTCGATCGCTAACTATAGCCAGCCTGTCGCGAGCCGGTGGCCGGTGGCCGGTGCAGCCGTGAATTGTGGTCGATCGACCATAAAACCATCTAAAACACAAAAATATGTACAGAAAAAACAAAATACTAAGAAAATGCTCAACATGCAACACACGGGGCTCCCGCAAGGGTTACCCCTTGATTAGTTATCCCTTGCTTATGGGTTTTTTAGACGGGAAACATGCTTTACTTTATTGATCAAGAACAACGTTTACATGTATAACAGAGAAATCATGAGGATGTAAGAGCAACAGATTGCGTCCCAAGTTTAGATGTAAAGCATGTTTGGCTAGCAAATGAGCTTCCATATTGGAAAGCCTTCCTTCATGGGTAGCTCAGGAGGAGTTGGTTTGATCAGCCAGCCTCCAAGTTAGGGTGTTGCAATAGTTGTCATATTAATTCATCTACGTATAAGGCCCGAGTGGTCTCCTATCGATGTTGTTTTTATTTGCATGAGTTGTATCTCAATGCTTGTGTTCTGTCTCCGGTTAGGAGCTTCGCTGTGTTGTCAAAGCTGGTTGTGGCGTTCTGTGTTCTTTCCTCAAGTTGTGTCCTTCACGCGCGCATACCCTGGAATTGGCCCATGGCCAAGCAAAAGTGCAAACCATGGTTTTCCATGTCGATACAACCAATAAACACACTGAGCTGGAATGTATGTGGGCTAAATTGCCAGAAGAGGAGGGAAACTGTTAGTGCCACAATCGCTTCCTCCTCGTGTCAACTGGTCTGTTTACAAGAAACAAAATTAGAGAGTGTGGACAAGTACGTGGCTGCATACCTTGTGGCAACAGGCTGAAAGGTTTTGCGCAACGCCCAGCCATCGGGACTAGAGGCGGGATCCTGTTGCTTTGGGACGATGATGTCGTCGATGTCTCCGGTGTTTCAACCTTGATTTACTGCCTTTCGGCCACGGTTACAATTCGTGCGTCTGATGTCAGCTTCATGCTCACCTCTGTATATGGGCCCACTGATCATGCTTGCAAAGACGCCTTCTTCACCGAATTAACCGCCCTCAAGCCAGTGTCGGGTGTTGCTTGGCTTGCCCTTGAAGACTTCAACCAAATTTACCGGGCTAGGGACAAGAAAAAGAGAAATGTGAACACGAGTAGGATCAACCAGTTCCGTGTAGCACTGCAATCTTGTGAGCTCAAGGAGATCCATCTTCGGAACAGACGCTTCACTTGGAGCAATGAGAGAGACAACCTGACCCTCTGCAAGCTTGACTCCTTTTTTTGCAATGCGGATTGGGAGATGACTTTCAACACCCGTGTGCTCCATGCTTTGTCGTCTTCCCTCTCGGACCATTGCCCTCTTCTGCTTGCAGATGACAAAGGACCCAGGAAGCCGCAATCTTTCAAATTCGAGAACTTTTGGGTTTCTTTGCCCGGATTCAATGAGGTGGTCCTCAAGGCTTGGAATGAGCGGGTGGCCCACATTGAGCCCTACCAAGTCTTGCATTACAAGCTTAAGAAGACCGCGGTTTGCCTCATGGAGTGGAGCAAGTCCCTCTTCTCCAAGGCTAAGGTCCAGCTCCATGCGGCCCTTTTGGTAATTCTACGCCTCGACACTATCCAAGAAGAGAGGCTCCTCTCTCTTGAGGAGCGTGACCTTCGCTCGAGGCTCAAGAGGAGGGTCATTAATCTTGCGGTGCTGGACAGGCCTAGGAAAAGCCAATGCGCCAGAATCGCAAATCTTAAGGACGGCGATGTGATGACCCACAAGTATAGGGGATCTATCGTAGTCCTTTCGATAAGTAAGAGTGTCGAACCCAAGGAGGAGCAGAAGGAAATGATAAGCAGTTTTCAGCAAGGTATTCTCTGAAAGCACTGAAATAATAGGTAACAGATAGTTTTGTGATAGGATAATTTGTAACGAGCAACAAGTAACAAAAGTAAATAAAGTGCAGCAAGGTGGCCCAATCCTTTTTGTAGCAAAGGACAAGCCTGGACAAACTCTTATATAGAGAAAGTCGCTCCCGAGGACACATAGGAATTATCGTCAAGCTAGTTTTCATCACGTTCATCTGATTCGCGTTCGGTACTTTGATAATTTGATATGTGGGTGGACCGATGCTTGGGTGCTGTTCTTACTTGAACAAGCATCCCACTTATGATTAACCTATATTTCAAGCATCCACAACTACAACAAAAGTATTAAGGTAAACCTAACCATCCATGAAACATATGGATCCAAATCAGCCCCTTACGAAGCAACACATAAACTAGGGTTTAAGCTTCTGTCACTCTAGCAACCCATCATCTACTTATTACTTCCCAATGCCTTCCTCTAGGCCCAAATAATGGTGAAGTGTTATGTAGTCGACGTTCACATAACACCACTAGAGGATAGACAACATACATCTCATCAAAATATCGAACGAATACCAAATTCACATGACTACTAATAGCAAGACTTCTCCCATCTCCTCAGGAACAAACGTAACTACTCACAAAGCATATTCATGTTCATAATCAGAGGAGTATTAATATGCATAAAGGATCTGAACATATGATCTTCCACCAAATGAACCAACTAGCATCAACTACAAGGAGTAATCAACACTACTAGCAACCCACAGGTACCAATCCCGTACTTGGAGACAAGAATTGGATACAAGAGATGAACTAGGGTTTGAGAGGAGATGGTGCTGGTGAAGAGGTTGATGGAGATTGCCCTCTTCCGATGAGAGGAGCATTGGTGATGATGAAGGCGATGATTTCCCCCTCCCGGAGGGAAGTGTCCCCGGCAGAACAGTGATAACCCACAAAGTATAGGGGGTCGCAATAGTTTTCGAGGGTAGAGTATTCAACCCAAATTTATTGATTCGACACAAGGGGAGCCAAAGAATATTCTCAAGTATTAGCAATTGAGTTGTCAATTCAACCACACCTGGATAACTTAATATCTGCAGCAAAGTATTTAGTAGCAAAGTAATATGATAGTAGTGGTAACGGTAACAAAAGTAACGGTAGCAAAAGTAATATTTTTGGTGTTTTGTAGTGATTGTAACAGTAGCAACCGAAAAGTAAATAAGCGAAGAACCAATATAGGAAAAGCTCGTAGACATTGGATCGGTGATGGAGAATTATGCCGGATGCGGTTCATCATGTAACAATCATAACATAGGGTGACACAAAACTAGCTCCAATTCATCAATGTAATATAGTCATGTATTCCGAATATAGTCATACGTGCTTATGGAAAAGAACTTGCATGACATCTTTTGTCCTACCCTCCCGTGGCAGCGGGGTCCTAATGGAAACTAAGGGATATTAAGGCCTCCTTTTAATAGAGAACCGGAACAAAGCATTAGCACATAGTGAATACATGAACTCCTCAAACTATGGTCATCACCGGGAGTGGTCCTGATTATTGTCACTTCGGGGTTGCCGGATCATAACACATAGTAGGTGACTATAGACTTGCAAGATAGGATCAAGAACACACATATATTCATGAAAACATAATAGGTTCAGATCTGAAATCATGGCACTCGGGCCCTAGTGACAAGAATTAAGCATAGCAAAGTCATAGCAACATCAATCTCAGAACATAGTGGATACTAGGGATCAAACCCTAACAAAACTAACTCGATTACATGATAGATCTCATCCAACCCATCACCGTCCAGCAAGCCTACGATGGAATTACTCATGCACGGCGGTGAGCATCATGAAATTGGTGATGGAGGATGGTTGATGATGACGACGGCGACGAATCCCCCTCTCCGGAGCCTTGAACGAACTCCAGATCAGCCCTCCCGAGAGGTTTTAGGGCTTGGCGGCGGCTCCGTATCGTAAAACGTGATGATTTCTTCTCCTTTATTTTTTCCTCCTCGAAAGCAAATATATAGAGTTGGAGTTGGCGTTGGAGGAGCTCCAGGGGGCCCACGAGGTAGGGGGCGCGCCCCCACCCTCGTGGACAGGGTGTGGGCCCCCTGGTCTTCATCTTTTGCAACGATTTTTTATTATTTCCAAATAGACGTTTCGTGGAGTTTCAGGTCATTCCGAGAACCTTTGTTTCTGCACATAAATAACACCATGGAAAGTCTGCTGAAAACAGCATCAGTTCGGGTTAGTTCCATTCAAATCATGCAAGTTAGAGTCCAAATCAAGGGCGAAAGTGTTTGGAAAAGTAGATACGACGGAGACGTATCAACTCCCTCAAGCTTAAACCTTTGCTTGTCCTCAAGCAATTCAGTTGACAAACTAAAAGTGATAAAGAAAAACTTTTACAAACTCTGTTTGCTCTTGTTGTTGTAAATATGTAAAGCCAGCATTCAAGTTTTCAGCAAAGATTATGACTAACCACATTTGCAATAACTCTTAGGTCTCATGTTTGCTCATATCAATGGCATAATCAACTAGCGAGCGATAATAATAAATCTCGGGTGACAACACTTCCTCAAAACAATCATGATATGATATAAAAAGATGGTATCTCGCTAGCCCTTTCTGAGACCGCAAAACATAAATGTAGAGAACCTTTAAAGATCAAGGACTGACTAGACATTGTAATTCATGGTAAAATAGATCCAATCATAGTCATACCCAATATAAATTAATAGTAATGGATGCAAATGACAGCTGCGCTCTCCAGGTAGTGCTTTTTAATAAGAGGGTGATGACTCAACATAAAAGTAAATAGATAGGCCCTTCGCAGAGGGAAGCAGGGATTTGTAGAGGTGTCAGAGCTCGGTTTTGAAATAGTGATAAGTAATATTTTGAGCTGTATACTTTCATTGTCAACATAACAACTAAGAGATGATGATATCTTCCATGCTACACACATTATAGGCGGTTCCCAAACAGAATGGCAAAGTTTATACCCCCCCTCCACCAACAAGCATCAATCCATGACTTGCTCGAAACAACAAGTGTCTCCAACTAGCAACAGTCCCAGGGGGAGTTTTTGAAGGAAATATGCCCTAGAGGCAATAATAAAGATATTATTTATTTCCTTATATCATGATAAATGTTTATTATTCATGCTAGAATTGTATTAACCGGAAACATAATACATGTGTGAATACATAGACAAACAAAGTGTCACTAGTATGCCTCTACTTGACTAGCTCGTTAATCAAAGATGGTTATGTTTCCTAACCATGGACAAAGAGTTGTCATTTGATTAACGGGATCACATCATTAGTTGAATGATCTGATTGACATGACCCATTCCACTAGCTTAGCACCCGATCGTTTAGTATGTTGCTATTGCTTTCTTCATGACTTATACATGTTCCTATGACTATGAGATTATGTAACTCCCGTGTGCCGGAGGAACACTTTGTGTGCTACCAAACGTCACAACGTAACTGGGTGATTATAAAGGTGCTCTACAGGTGTCTCCAAAGGTACATGTTGGGTTGACGTATTTCGAGATTAGGATTTGTCACTCCGATCGTCGGAGAGGTATCTCTGGGCCCTCTCGGTAATGCACATCACTTAAACCTTGCAAGCATTGCAACAAATGAGTTAGTTGCGGGATGATGTATTACGGAACGAGTAAAGAGACTTGCCGGTGACAAGATTGAACTAGGTATTGGATACCGACGATCGAATCTCGGGCAAGTAACACACCGATGACAAAGGGAACAACGTATGTTGTTATGCGGTCTGACCGATAAAGATCTTCGTAGAATATGTAGGAGCCAATATGGGCATCTAGGTCCCGCTGTTGGTTATTGACCGGAGACGTGTCTCAGTCATGTCTACATTGTTCTCGAACCGTAGGGTCCGCACGCTTAAAGTTACGATGACAGTTTCATTATGAGTTTATGTATTTTGATGTACCGAAGGTTGTTCGGAGTCCCGGATGTGATCACGGACATGACGAGGAGTCTCGAAATGGTCGAGACATAAAGATTGATATATTGGACGGCTATACCGGACACCGGAAGTGTTCCGGGGAAGTTTCGGATAAAACCGGAGAACCGGGGGGTTACCGGAACCCCCTGGGGGGTTAATGGGCCTCATGGGCCTAAAGTGGAGAAGAGGAAAGGCAGCCAGGGCAGGCCGCGTGCCCCCTCGCCCCCTAGTCCGAATTGGACAAGGAGGGAGGGGCAGCGCCCCCCCTTTCCTTCCTCTCCTCTCTCCCTTCCTTCCCCCTCTCCTACGTGGACAAGGAAAGGGAGGGAAGTCCTACTACCGGTAGGAGTAGGACTCCTCCTGCGCGCCTCCTACTAGGGCCGGCCGCACCCCCCTTGGCTCCTTTATATACGGGGGCAGGGGGGCACCCTAGGAGACACAAGTTGATCTTCGTGATCGTTCCTTAGCCGTGTGCGGTGCCCTCCTCCACGATATTACACCTCGATCATATTGTAGTGGTGCTTAGGCGAAGCCCTGCGACGGTTAAACATCAAGATCATCACCACACCGTCGTGCTAACGAAACTCCTCCCCGAAGCTTTGTTGGATCGGAGCCCAGGTGCGTCATCGAACTGTACGTGTGTCAAGAACTCGGAGGTGCCGGAGTAACAGTGCTTGGATCGGTTGGACCGGGAAGACGTACGACTACTTCCTCGACGTTGCGTCAATGCTTCCGCTTCGGTCTACGAGGGTACGTAGACAATGCTCTCCCCTCTCGTTGCTATGCATCACCATGATCTTGCGTGTGCGTAGGAATTTTTTTGAAATTACTACGTTCCCCAACAGTTTTGTTTACAATTATTTTGATTTAGTTTGCATAAACATGGGACTGGGCATCCCAGTTACCAGCCATTTTCTCGTGAATGAGGAGTGGAGTCCACTCCTCTTGAGAATAACCCGCCTAACATGGAAGATAAGGGCAGCCCTAGTTGATACATGAGCTATTCGAGCATACAAAACAGAATGTTTATTTGAAGGTTTAGAGTTTGGCACATACAAATTTACTTGGAACAGCAGGTAGATACCGCATATAGGAAGGTATAGTGGACTCATATGGAATAACTTTGGGGTTTAAGGGATTGGATGCACAAGCAGTATTCCCGCTTATTACAAGTGAAAGTTAGCAAAAGACTGGGAAGCGACCAAGTAGAGAGCGACAACAGTCATGAACATGCATTAAAATTAATGAACATTGAGTGCAAGCTAGAGTAGGATATAATCCACCATGAACATAAATATCGTGAAGGCTATGTTGATTTGTTTCAACTACATGTGTGAACATATGCCAAGTCAAGTCACTTAAATCATCCAAAGGAGGATACCACCCCATCATACCACATCACAACCATTTTAATAGCATGTTGGCACGCAAGGTAAACCATTATAACTCATAGCTAATCAAGCATGGCACGAGAAACTATGATCTCTAATTGTCATTGCAAACATGTTTATTCATAATAAGCTGAATCAGGAACGATTAACTCATCATATTTACAAAAACAAGAGAGGTCGAGTTCATACTAGCTTTTCTCATCTCAGTCAGTCCATCATATATCATCATAATTGCCTTTCACTTGCACGACCAAACGAAGTGAATAATAATAAGAGTGCACGTGCATTGGACTAAGCTGGAATCTGTGAGCATTCAATAAACAGGAGAAGACAAGGTAATACGGGCTCTTGGTTAAATCAACAATAATGCATATAAGAGCCACTTCAACAATTTAATTATGGTCTTCTCCTATCGACCCCCAAAGAAAAGAAAAGAAATAAAACTATTTACACGGGAAAGCTCCCAACAAGCAAAAGAAGAACGAAAAATCTTTTTGGGTTTTCTTTTAGTTATTACTACTACAGCAAGAAAAGTAAACTAACTAAAAATTACTCTAATTTTTTTGGTTTTTCTTAAGGTTTAACAAACACACAAGAAGAAAGCAAGAAAAAGAAAGTAAACTAGCATGGATATTACAGTGAAAAAGTATGAGAACCGACATCTAGCAATGAGTGTGTGTGAACATAAATGTAATGTCGGTGGGAAATACGTACTCCCCCAAGCTTAGGCTTTTGGCCTAAGTTGGTTCATTGCTAGGGATGGCCTGGCGGATACCCATAGGTGTAGCTGGGATCATACTGAGATGCAGCGTTTATCGCCTCCTGAGCTGCAGCGTGGCGTCGAGCTGCCTCAGCCTCCTCTCGTACTCATCTGCCTCCTCTCTGGTAATAATATATGTTCCTTTTGCCTGATAATCAAAGAAGGCAGGAGCAGGGAAAGTAATACGGACAGCACGCCGTTTGTCAAATATTAGTCGATAATGGAGAGGTGATTCATTCCTCTCGACAAACTGGTGATAGACCATAGAATTATAGTCTAAGTAAGTAGGAGGCAACTCCATATCATCCTCACGAATGTCCACATCAAGAAAATCAGCTAAGCGGGTTGCATAAATTCCTCCAAAGAAATCTCCATTAAATCTTTTATGATGCAACCTACGTGCAACAATGGCTCCCAAATTATAAGATTGGTCTCCTAACACAGCACTCCTAAGAATGCTAAGGTCAGGCACACACATGTGACATGCTACATCTTTACCATTTATGCACCTACCTATGAAAAGAGCAAAATAATGTATAGCAGGAAAGTGAATGCTCCCTATGGTAGCTTGCGCTATATCTCTAGATTCCCCTATGGTTATACCAGCAAGAAAGTCTCTAAATTCAGATTTACGGGGATCACTAACACTACCCCATTGTGGAAGTTTGCAAGCAGAGGTAAAATCCTCTAAGTCCATGGTATAAGATTTTTCATAAAGATCAAACATGACAGTTGGAGAATTACGTGAAGATGAAAATTCAAACCTCCTCACAAATGAGCTAGTGAGATGATGGTACTGGGGGAATTTGTCTGCCTCAAAGCTCACAAGATCGGCGTTACGCAAATATGCGTTAAATTCTTCCTTGATTCCCGCTCGATCCATAAAATTTTCCGAAGGCCATTCACAGGGCCGCACTGGAGCGTCCCTTGGGGGCTCCTCCTCAGCATCACACATTGCAAGCCTGGGTCCTTGCTTCCTTGAAGAACCACCTTGGAACATTTTCCTAAACATATTTCTTCCTCTGAAAAATTTCTGAAATTTTTAGTAACTTCAAATAAAAGTGAACCAAACTCAATAAAAATTGATACCAACTACTCCTACAAGTGCCTAGAGACTAAATCATGCATTAGAACTACTTGGAACCATATGAATTTGACATGCAAGCTCAAGAACATGGTCACCTAGGCAGCACAAATTTGCAATGAATAAAGCACTATATCAAAAACTAATTGGACCAATGGAGGAGTCACATACCAAGGAACAATCCCCCCAAGAAGTTTTGTGAGAGGTGCTTTGAGCAAAGAGATCGAAAATCGCAGCAAAGTGAGCTAGAACTCGTGCTTGAGCTGGATATTGTTGTTTGTGGGAGGAAGAAGGAGTGTATGGATGCATGAATAAGTGGAGGGGAGCCACCATGGGCCCACGAGGTAGGGGGCGCGCCCTGGGGGTAGGGTGCGCCCCTCCACCCTCGTGCCCAGGTGGTTGACCCCCCCTGCTGTGTTCTCAGTTCCAGAAATCCTCAAATATTCTAGAAAAAATCATATTTCATTTTCAGGGCATTTGGAGAACTTTTATTTTCGGGATATTTTTATATTGCATGGATAAATCAGAAAACAGACAGAAAAATACTATTTTTACTTTATTTCAACTAAATAACAGAAAGTATAAAGAGGGTACAGAAGGTTGTGCCTTCTAGTTTCATCCATCTCATGCTCATCAAAAGGAATCCACTAACAAGGTTGATCAGGTCTTGTTAATAAACTCATTCCGAATAACATGAAACCGGAGAAATTTCGAATAACACTATGTTACCTCAACGGGGATATGCACATCCCCAATAATAAGAATATCATATTTCTTCTTGACAGTAGGAAGAGTAAATTCAAAACCTCCAAATATAATCGATGGAATTTTTCCAATGGGGTTGATACTATGAACTTGTGGTTG
Organism: Triticum urartu; assembly: GCF_003073215.2. Classification (NCBI taxonomy): domain Eukaryota; kingdom Viridiplantae; phylum Streptophyta; class Magnoliopsida; order Poales; family Poaceae; genus Triticum; species Triticum urartu. Next base: position 1,049,792 of record NC_053025.1, read on the forward strand.
TCTCCTCGGAAAGTGTACCGTATGCTCATTACCATTAACATGAAAAGTGACATTGCCTTTGTTGCAATCAATAACAACCCATGCAGTATTCAAAAAGGGTCTTCCAAGAATAATAGACATACTATTGTCCTTGGGAATATCAAGAATAACAAAGTCCATTAAAATAGTAACATTTGCAACCACAACAGGCACATCCTCACAAATACCGACAGGTATAGCGGTTGATTTATCAGCCATTTGCAAAGATATTTCAGTAGGTGTCAACTTGTTCAAGTCAAGTCTACGATATGAAGAGAGAGGCATAACACTAACATCGGCTCCAAGATCACATAAAGCAGTTTTAACATAATTTCTTTTAATGGAGCATGGTATAGTAGGTACTCGTGGATCTCCAAGTTTCTTAGCTACTCCACCCTTAAAAGTATAATTAGCAAGCATGGTGGAAATTTCAGCTTCCGGTATCTTTCTTCTATTTGTAACAATATCTTTCATGTACTTAGCATAAGGATTCATTTTAAGCATATCAGTCAAACGCGTACGCAAAAAGATAGGTCTAATCATTTCAGCAAAGCACTCAAAATCCTCATCATCCTTTTTCTTGGATGGTTTGGGAGGAAAAGGCATGGGTTTCTGAACCCATGGTTCTCTTTCCTCACCATGCTTCCTAGCAACGAAGTCTCTCTTATCATAACGTTGATTCTTTGATTGTGGGTTATCACGATCAACAGCAGGTTCAATTTCTACATCATTGTCATTGCTAGGTTGAGCATCAACATGAACATCATCATTAACATTTTCACTAGGTTCACGTTCATTACCATATTTTGTTTCAGCATCAGAAATAGAGATATCATTTGGATTCTCAGGTGGTTCAGCAATAGGTTCACTAGAAGTTTGCAAAGTCCTATCATTTTTTTTTCTTCGTTTTAGAAGAACTAGGTGCATCAATATTATTTCTCTGAGAATCTTGCTCAATTCTCTTAGGGTGGCCTTCAGGATACAAAGGTTCCTGAGTCATTCTACCAGTTCTAGTAGCCACTCTAACAGCATAATCATTTTTCTTACTATTTATTTCATTGAGCAAATCATTTTGAGCTTTAAGTACTTGTTCTACTTGAGTGGTAACCATAGAAGCATGTTTGCTAACGAGTTTAAGTTCACCTCTAACATTAGCCATATAATCACCCAAGTGTTTAATCATATAATCATTTTGTTTTAATTGTCTACCAAAATAAGCATTGAAATCTTCTTGCTTAACCATAAAGTTATCAAACTCATCCAAGCATTGGCTAGCAAAACTTAGTAGACGGGATTTCACATTTATCAAATCTATAGAGAGAATTTACCTTTACTACCTGTGTCGGGTTATCAAGACCATGTATTTCTTCAATAGGTGGTAAATTCTTAACATCTTCAGCTTTAATACCTTTTTCTTTCATAGATTTCTTTGCCTCTTGCATATCTTCAGGACTGAGAAATAGAATACCCCTTTTCTTCGGAGTTGGCTTAGGAGTTGGTTCAGGAAGTGTCCAATCATTTTCATTACTCAACATATTATTCAATAGCAATTCAGCTTGATCAACAGTTCTTTCCCTGAAAACACAACCACACAACTATCCAGGTGGTCTCTGGAAGCATCGGTTAGTCCATTATAAAAGATATCAAGTATTTCATTTTTCTTGAGAGGATGATCAGGCAAAGCATTAAGTAATCGGAGAAGCCTCCCCCAAGCTTGTGGGAGACTCTCTTCTTCAATTTGCACAAAATTATATATTTCCCTTAAGGCAGCTTGTTTCTTATGAGCGGGGAAATATTTAGCAGAGAAGTAATAAATCATATCCTGGGGACTACGCACACAACCAGGATCAAGAGAATTAAACCATGTTTTAGCATCACCCTTTAATGAGAACGGAAATACAACTTAAGGATAAAGTAATAGCGAGTTTTCTCATCATTAGTGAAAGGGTGGCTATATCATTTAATTTAGTAAGATGTGCCACAACAGTTTCAGATTCATAGCCATAAAAAGGATCAGATCAACCAAAGTAATTAACTCAGGATCGACAGAGAAATCATAATCCTTATCAGAGATACAGATAGGTGAAGTAGCAAAAGCAGGGTCATGTTTCATTCTAGCATTCAAGGATTTTTCTTTTAGCTTAGCTAATAGTTTCTTAAGATCATATCTATCATTGCAAGCTAAAAGTCTCTAGAAGTTTCTTCCACTGGTAGAAAAAGGGCCTCGATTCGTAAGGGCCTTTAGTCCCGGTTCCGGAACCGGGACTAAAGTGTCGGTACTAATACCTCCCCCCTTTAGTCCCGGTTCAATCCAGAACCGGAACTAAAGGCCCTCCACGTGGGCAGTGCGCAGAGCCCAGTCAGGAGACCCTTTGGTCCTGGTTGGTGGCACCAACCGGGACCAATAGGCATCCACGCGTCAGCACTTTTGTGGCTGGTGTTTTTTTTTTTTTTTGAAAGGGGGGGGGGTTGGGGGTTTTGCGGGGTTAATTTAGGTGTTTCATATATTGTGTTAGCTAGTTATAATTAATAGAGAGAAGTGTCCTCTCTTATGTCCGTGCTTGGTCGACGCTACGTACTATACATACGTATATAGAGAGGACTAGACACGCTAGCTAGGTAGTAAGCAAACGAAGGAAATAGAAGATCGTCATGAACATATATGCATATATACAGAGAGAAGTGATATCGACCACCTCTCCTTCTCCGAGAGATTGGTCGAACAACAAGTTCTCGTATATCTATCTGACACTACCGGCTACATATATACAATAATTATCTCTTACAAATATAATCATACGGACTCAGGGTCCACATAGAATTCTCCGTCTTCAGGGATCACGTGGTTAAGAAAGAATGCCGCCAATTCCTCTTGAATTGCTCGCATGCGAGCTGGTGCTAGGAGTTCATCCCGCTTCCGAAAGATCTAATTTGAAGAAGGGGGTCAATACATATATATATATATATATAAATGAATGAATGAAACTCAACACAAATGATGGTAATAAAATAAAATTCTGAATGTTGTTATTTACGTACTTCATATTGTTTGTTAGAGTACCCGCCCCGCTCATAGGTCGTGTGGCGGATGGACTTGCAGATGTAGTATCCACAGAAATCATTCCCTTGTTCCTGCCACAACCACTTTACAAGAAATAGAGGTCAATCAAACTGATAAGCAAGAATGCTAAATGGTATTGATGAAACTAGCGCTTGAATCACTAGGAGATGCGCGGAACATGCTACTATAGTACTTACTTTCGGGTGTCTAAATTCCAGCTCCTTCGGTAGTCCCGGAACTGTTTTGGTGAATTTTCTCCAAACCCTGCCGGACAAAGAAAACAATTACTTGATATCAGGAAATGAACAAAGTTGCTGATATGGTGGATAATGATCGATTTAACTTACTTCTTGAGGATTTCAGTCATGTCCGCATACTCCTTGGGATCTTTTCGTTTAGAGTCCAAGACGGTTACTACTCCCTGCTCAAGCTTAATCTCTAGGAGAATATAGTGGAAACTGCACACACATGCATAACTCATGAATTACATTACTATAACCTTGACTAATATATAAGAGAAACCGAATACGCACAAGACAGTAACACTCACCTGAAGTTGTAAGGAAAGAGTATTATATCTTTGTTTTGATTTATTACGAACGATCGTAGCAAGCTGGCCTCGGTAGCTGCGGCATGAAGTTTAACCTGAGTTGCATCTATGAGATGTGTGTTAATGAACCCAATATCACCGACTTGTCTTTTCTTCAATTCGGCGATCTTCAATCTGCATAATATAGTGAGGATGATTATAAATACATGCAATGAAAGAGCTAAGCTATATAGAGAAACTTAATGACAGAAGTAGTACTACTTACAGACAGTAGCAGGCGACCGTTGTTTTATCGAGGGCCAATTGATTGAAAAACTGATAGAACTTCTCAAATGGAACAGGCAACAGATCAATTCCAACGAGGTCATGCTCCTTTTTAACTTTCACATACAAAGTACTCCTCCCCCCAGAGTCTCTGCAGATTTTCAAGTACCAATCATGCAATCTTCGCATCATCGTTGATAGAGATCTTTCATCTTTGATGAGAGGCTTCCCGTACTTGTATCTTTGTATTTGCACCTCCATGGGTTCATAATGTACTTCGTCGGGCAGGTAATCTGCAAGATTGTTATAACTGGGCACCATCCTCGGATCATTATCGACGTTGTGGCTAGGCACCTTGAGCGGGGGGCACGATTGCTTCGCTTGTTCGCCGAGCTGGGCAATTTGTTTCCCAGCTTGTCGTTCTTTCAGCCTTTGATCACCGACAGTACTTCCCGACCGCTCCGCTTCGGCAAATTCCTTTCCAATAATGCAGTCATAGTTTCATTTCGGCGAATCAGACTTCGGTGGTTTTGTCAGGGCAGCCAGAGTGCGCTTCACTTTCACCCGATCTACCTTCTCCTCCGGAGGTGGATGTTTCTTTGCTTTCACCCCTTCAAAGAATTTCTTCACTTCTTCTCGCGCGATCTCGACGTTCTCCTCCTGGGTCCTCTCGTATGGTAACTTCTCTGGAGTCTTCAGAGAAGGACCGAATCTGTATGTCCTCCCGCCTCTGGTTGTACTGCTAGACGCCGACCGAGCAGACGTAGCGGTTGTCTTCTTTACTTGCTTAAGAGGCGGAGGAGAAGGACTACGACGCGCCGGAGCAGCCGGAGCGGCGGCAGGTCTCTTCCGCCCTTGCTGACGAGGCGGAGAAGGAGGAGGCTGGCTGCTCGGGCGCGTCGGCGCAGGCGGAGAAGGAGGCAGAGTGCCGCCATGCGTCGGAGAAGGAGCCGGCCGAGGGCCCTGATCGTCACTCGCCGGAGGAGGAGGCGGTGGAGGCAGAGTGCCCTGACTCGCCGGAGGAGGAGGAGGAGGAGGCGGTGGCGTCCAGTTCGGAAGGTTGATGAGCTCCTTCCGCCATAGGCATGGAGTCTTCAGAGCAGACCCCAGCCGAGTCTCCCCTTCACCGGTAGGGTGGTAAAGCTGGAGGTCCTCAAATCCCTCCGTTATCTCATCCACCATCACCCTAGCATATCCTTCTGGAATCGGCCGGCAGTGAAAAGTTGCGCCGGGTTCAGTAGGAAAAACAGAGCCAACAGCCGCCTTGACCTTCAAATTCATCCATTGCGTCATAAGGTGGCAATTTTGAGACTCCGTTATAGCATCCACGGGATAGCTGGCAGGAGCCGTCAAGGCATGCTCCGGCTGAAGCAGTTCGGTGGAAGCCACGCTGCTTCTGCGCTGAGATGGCGGGGTAGCTTCGGGGGAGGCTTCGGCAGTACGTTTGCTGCGATTTGCTTCTCGTTGCTCTATCGCGTCTACCCTTGCTTTCAGCGCCTGCATTTGGGTCTGCTGCACTTTTTTCCTCCTCTCATGGGATTTGTAACCGCTTGCGTCCGGAAACCCAACCTTCCACAGAATGGAGCCTGGCGTGCCTCGTGTCCGTCCAGGGTGCTCAGGATTCCCGAGGGCCATTGTGAGCTCGTCGTTCTCTCTGTCTGGAAAGAACGTCCCTTCCTGCGCTGCTTCGATATACTGCTTAAGCTTACTGACTGGTATGCCCATTTGATCGTTCGTCCAAATGCACTTCCCTGTTACAGGGTCCAGTGTTCCGCCAGCCCCGAAGAACCAAGTCCGGCAACGGTCTGGCCAGTTAATTGTCTCTGGTTCGATCCCTTTATGAACCAGATCATTCTCAGTCTTGGACCACTTAGGCCAGGCTACGAGGTAGCCACCTGACCCCGTGCGATGGTGAAGCTTCTTCTTCGCAGCATTTTGCTTGTTTGTCGCTGACATCTTCTGACTCTTTTCCGATGTCTTGTAGGCCACAAATGCGGGCCAGTGATCTCTGATCTTCTCATATCTTCCCTTGAATTCTGGTGTCTCGTTATTTTCGACAAACTTATTCAGCTCTTTCTTCCACCTCCTGAATAGTTCTGCCATCCTCTTCAGAGCAAAAGACTTGATTAATTTCTCTTTAACTGGGTTCTCTGGATTATCCTCAGGCGGTAGGGTGAAATTTGACTTCAGCTCAGTCCAAAGATCATTTTTCTGCATATCATTGACATAAGACACCTCAGGGTCTTCTGTAGCCGGCTTAAACCATTGCTGGATGCTTATCGGGATCTTGTCCCTAACCAGAACCCCGCACTAAGCAACAAATGCACTATTTGTCCGGAGGGGTTCAATAGGTTGGCCGTCGGGCGCGATTGCTATGATCTCAAACTTTTCATCCGAGCTCAACTTTTTCTTCGGGCCTCGTCTCTTTACCGAAGTTGTGCTCGATCCGGAGGGCTAGAAAAAAGAACAAAGACTTAATTAATTTGTGTACATACCAAAACAATGAATTCATCAATCAGCTAGTCAGCATAGGCTTAACTAATATATATACCTGGCCGGACTCGGTTCGGTCACCGGAGCCGTCATCACGGTCTCGTTCTTGCACCGGCATTGGGTCACCGGAGCCGTCCTCATGTTCTTCTTCTTGCACCGGCATTAGGTCACCGTAGCCAGCTTGTTCACCCTCTCCTTCCAGACCATCGGTTTCGTTGAGAAACAACGAGATGGCATCACTTCCTTCTGCGATTATGTCCCTCAACAACGCTTCTTTTGTTGCTTCGTCTAGGGCGGTGTCCATAGTTTCTACAAATATTTACAACATGGCAATTATTATTCAAACATGACAGATGGATATATTAGTGCCAAACATAGAACTAGCTACCTAATCATAGTAAGCTATCGGGAGGGGGTATATATCGACAACGACGACACTACATCTATGTCCCTCGACGACCCTCGTTCCCGATAAAAAAAAGAGGAAGAAGAAGAAAAATAAGAGGAGAAGAAAGAATAGAGAAAGAATAGAGGAGAAGATCTCCTCTATTCTTTCTTCTCCTATTTTTTTTCTTCTTCCTCTTCTTTTTTTATCCTCTTCTTCCTCTCATGTTCGATAGGATCGCCGAGGGGTCGGGAGGTTGCCTAGTGTCTCAGGATTCAACAAAACCATGTCTTCATCATTAGGCGAAAGTAACATGTGCATGATGGTACGAAGCTCTTCAAAGTTGTTCTAGAACGGACTCCCAGATAGGATAATCCGCCTTTTGGTACAAAGTTCAGCAAGAGCCTTCAGAATATCGCTATTTGGAAGGCCTTTGCTGAATTGGTACCAAAAGGCGGATTATTCTATCCGGGACTCCATTCCAAAACAACTTTGCAGAACTTCGTACCAACATGCCCTGGTTACTTCCGGCTAACGATGAAGGCATGGATTTCTTCAATACTTTGACACTAGGAAACCTCTCTCGACCCCTCGGCGATCCTCGACCCCTCGACGACCCTGGAACCCTCGACCCCTCGACGATCCTCTTCTTCCTCTCATGTTCGATAGGATCGCCGAGGGGTCGGGAGGTTGCCTAGTGTCTCAGGATTCAACAAAACCATGTCTTCATCATTAGGCGAAAGTAACATGTGCATGATGTTACGAAGCTCTTCAAAGTTGTTCTGGAACGGACTCCCAGATAGGATAATCCGCCTTTTGGTACAAAGTTCAGCAAGAGCCTTCCGAATATCGCTATTTGGAAGGCCTTTGCTGAATTGGTACCAAAAGGTGGATTATTCTATCCGGGACTCCATTCCAAAACAACTTTGCAGAACTTCGTACCAACATGCCCTGGTTACTTCCGGCTAATAATGAAGGCATGGATTTCTTCAATACTTTGACACTAGGAAACCTCTCTCGACCGCTCGGCGATCCTCGACCCCTCGACGACCCTCGACCCCTCGACCCTCCTCTTCTTCTTATTTATTTCTCCTCTTCTTTTCGGTAGAGGAAACCCTAAATAGCTAGCAAGTATCGTGGGTGTGAGATACATGTGGCCTTCGGTGTCGGACACTACATCCACATCCCACAAGTGATGTGGGCGTCGAAGCCCGCGCCACTTGTGGGATGTGGATGTAGTGTCCGACACCGACGGTACATGTATCTCACACCGACGATACTTTCTATTTAGGGTTTCTCCTCTACCGCTCGGCGACCCTCTCGACGACCCTCGTTCCCGATAAAATAAAGAGGAAGAAGAAGAAGAAAAAAGAAGAGAAGAAAGAATAGAGGAGAAGACTTCCTCTTCTTCCTCTCCTCTTCTTCCCCTTCTTCCTCGCCTCTCTCATGAATGTCCGGCGTTCTCGACCCCCCCCACGTGTCGAAGAAAAAAAAGAAGAAAAAAAAGAGGAGAAGAAGAAAGGAATAGAGGAGAAAAGAGAAAATAGAATATATATTCTATTTTTCTCTTCTTCTCCTCTATTCCTTTCTTCTTCTCCTCTTCCTTTTCTTCTTTTTTCTTCTTCTTATTTATTTCTCCTCGTCTTCCTCTCCCCTCTCGGCGACCCTAGACCCCCTCTCGACCCTCGACCCCTAGGCGACCGTCGACCCCTCTCTTTTTTTTCTTCCTCTTCTATTTTATCCTCTTCTTCCTCTACCGCTCGGCGGCCCTCGACGACCCTCGTTCCCGATAAAAAAAAGAGGAAGAAGAAGAAAAAAAGAGGAGAAGAAATAATAGAGGAGAAGATCTCCTCTATTCTTTCTTCTCCTCTTTTTTCTTTTCTTATTCCTCTTCTTTTTTTATCCTCTTCCTCCTCTCATGTTCGATGACCCTCGACCTCTCGGCGACCCTAGACCCCCTCTCGACCCCCTCTTCTTCTCCCTCTTCTAATTCATTTGTTCATATGAATATACAAACATTTTCATATTTACAATAATTAATATCACCAAAAAAATCTATGAATAGAAAAAAATCCTAATTTTTCTAAAAAACTATCTTTTGCATATATACATGAACATAGATATATACACAGAGAACATATATATACATATATGTATATAAAACAAGCATATATATGAAAAAAATGCTAGCTAGGGCGCCGGCCAGACCAGAGGAGGACCGCGGAGTCGGCGGCGAGGATGGCGACGGGGTAGTGGGCGCGCGCTTGGGGTAGGGGACGCGGGCGACGGCGACGGCGGGCCAGGGCGGCGGGCGTCGGGCAAGGGGCCGGCGTGGGCGACGGCGAGGGCGGGACGGGGCGGTGCGCGTCGGGGCAGGGACGAGGGCGACGGCGACGGGGGCGGGCCGGGGCGGCGCGCGTCGCGGGCGACGGCGATGATGGGCGTGGGCGACGGCGACGATGGGGGCGGGCGGCGTCGGGGCAGCCTGGCGGCGTCAGGGGCGGCAACTGCAAGATGAGAATGAAAAATTCCAAAGTGTGGCCTTATATAGAAGAGGCTTTAGTCTCGGTTCGTGGCAGCAACCGGGACTAAAGGTGGGCATTAGTCCCGGTTGGTGCCACGAACCGAGACCAATGGCCTCTTTTCGGCAGCCCAAAGGGCGGGAAGCGAAGCCCATTGGTCCCGGTTGGTGGCACCAACCGGGACTAAAGGGGGGCAATGGTCACGGCTGGTGCCACCAACCGGGACCAATGCCACCTTTAGTCCCGGTTGGTGCCACCAACCGGGACCAATACCCTTGTGCTGCCCCGCGCCCAAAAGTTTAGTCCCACATCGCTAGTTGACAGCGCCCAACACCAGTTTATAAGCTCTGCTGCCTCCTCCCTCTCGAACTCCTCTGAACTGCAGGCCTATGGGCCTAATTTGACACTGCTTTGCCTGTGGGCCTATTGGGCCTTCTGCGGGCCTGAATCCTGGCCCATGTAGGGTTTCTAGTCGTATTCAGGCCGTGGAGGCCCAGTAGGTGGCATTTTTTTGGTTTTTTCTTTTTTATTTCTACATTTTTTTGGTTTTTTATTTTTTTTATTTCTACTTAAAACTAAATACTTACAGTTTTTTAGTGATTTCTTTTTGCTTTTAGGTCACAAAAATTATAAACTTTCTGTTAGTGCCATTAGTTTTAAATTTTAAATAGTTTAAATTTCAATTTTTGAAAATTTGTGTGAATCACTAGTTTATGAATAACTTTACTATAAAATTAGAATTTTTTTCTATTTATTTTTTATTTCTACTTAAAACTAAATACTTACAGTTTTTTAGTGATTTCTTTTTGCTTTTAGGTCACAAAAATTATAAACTTTCTGTTAGTGCCATTAGTTTTAAATTTTAAATAGTTTAAATTTGAATTTTTAAAAATTTGTGTGAATCACTAGTTTATGAATAACTTTATTATAAAATTAGAATTTTTTTCTTCTTTGCTATTTGTTTTTATTTATACTTACAATTAAATACTTATAGTTTGATTTTAGGTCACACAAATTATATTCTTTTTGCTATTGAAGAATATTATAGTTTTATTTTAGTTGATCATAACATAATATTTTAATTGATTGTTTTTATTTTCATAAAAGTTTTGTAGTTCATTCTGTTTGCTATTAATTCATTCTTTGAGCTAAATGACTCTGAAATTGGAAAGCATTTCAAAATGAACTCTGAAAAGGTTGAAAGTTGGCATGGTATCATCATTTCACCCACATAGCATGTTCCAAAAAGTAGAGAGGGTTACGACAAAAACTTGATGCACTTCGTGTACAAAATGGACAATCACTTTCGAAGTATCAAAGTTTCGAACCATAAGACATGAAAGCATTTCAAATGAACTCTGAAAAAGTTGAAAGTTGGGATGGTATCATAATTTCACCCACATAGCATTTGCTTATTGCGGGAGAAAGTCTTCACTTTTTCTTCGCTTGTGTCATTTGCTTATTGCATCGTAAGCATGGATAATCTTCATTGTTTATCAGGATGCTTGGGTCAGCCTTGACATTGAAGGGAGGAATTTCATGAAACTTTTCATAATCTTCAGACATGTCTGTCTTGCCGTCCACTCCCAGGATGTCCCTTTTTCCTGAAAGAACTATGTGGCGCTGTGGCTCATCGTATGATGTATTCGCTTCCTTATCTTTTCTTTTTCTCGGTTTGGTAGACATGTCCCTCACATAGATAACCTGTGCCACATCATTGGCTAGGACGAACGGTTCGTCAGTGTACCCAAGATTTTTCAGATCCACTGTTGTCATTCCGTACTGTGGGTCTACCTGTACCCCGCCGCCTAACAGATTGACCCATTTGCACTTAAACAAAGGGACCTTAAAATCAGGTCCGTAGTCAAGTTCCCATATGTCCACTATGTAACCATAATATGTGTCCTTTCCGCTCTCGGTTGCTGCATCAAAGCGGACACCGCTGTTTTGGTTGGTGCTCTTTTGATCTTGGGCGATCGTGTAAAATGTATTCCCATTTATCTCGTATCCTTTGTAAGTCAATACAGTCAAAGATGGTCCCCTGGACAACAAGTACAACTCATCACAAACAGTGTTGTCACCTCTGAGACGTGTTTCCAACCAACTGCTGAAAGTCCTGATGTGTTCACATGTAATCCAGTCGTCGCACTGCTCCGGGTGTTTGGAGCGCAGACTGTTCTTGTGTTCATCGACATACGGGGTCACCAAGGTAGAGTTCTGTAGAACTGTGTAGTGTGCTTGAGACCAAGAATATCCGTCCCTGCATATTATTGAGTCTTTTCCCAGAGTGCCTTTTCCAGTCAGTCTCCCCTCATACCGCGATTTAGGGAGACCTATCTTGTTAAGTCCAGGAATGAAGTCAACACAAAACCCGATAACATCCTCTGTTTGATGGCCCATGGAGATGCTTCCTTCTGGCCTAGTGCGGTTACGGACATATTTCTTTAGGACTCCCATGAACCTCTCAAAGGGGAACATATTGTGTAGAAATACGGGCCCCAGGATGACAATCTCGTCGACTAGATGAACTAGGACGTGCGTCATGATATTGAAGAAGGATGGTGGGAACACCAGCTCGAAACTGACAAGACATTGCGCCACATCACTCCTTAGCCTTGGTACGATTTCTGGATCGATCACCTTCTGAGAGATTGCATTGAGGAATGCACATAGCTTCACAATGGCTAATCGAACGTTTTCCGGTAGAAGCCCCCTGAATGCAACCGGAAGCAGTTGTGTCATAATCACGTGGCAGTCATGAGACTTTAGGTTCTGAAACTTTTTCTCTGGCATATTTATTATTCCCTTTATATTCGACGAGAAGCCAGTCGTGACCTTCATACTGAGCAGGCATTCAAAGAAGATTTCTTTCTCTTCTTTCGTAAGAGCGTAGCTGGCAGGACCTTTATACTGCTTCGGAGGCATGCCGTCTTTTTCGTGCAAACGTTGCAGGTCCTCTCGTGCCTCGGGTGTATCTTTTGTCTTCCCATACACGCCCAAGAAGCCTAGCAGGTTCACGCAAAGGTTCTTCGTCACGTGCATCACGTCGATTGAGGAGCGGACCTCTAGGTCTTCCCAGTAGGGTAGGTCCCAAAATATAGATTTCTTCTTCCACATGGGTGCGTGTCCCTCAGCGTCATTCGGAACAGCTAGTCCACCGGGACCCTTTCCAAAGATTACGTAGTGTAAATCATTGACCATAGCAAGCACGTGATCACCGGTGCGCATGGCGGGCTTCTTCCGGTGATCTGCCTCGCCTTTGAAATGCTTGCCTTTCTTTCGACATTGATGGTTGGTCGGAAGAAATCGACGATGGCCCAGGTACACATTCTTCCTGCATTTGTCCAGGTATATACTTTCAGTGTCATCTAAATAGTGCGTGCATGCGTGGTATCCTTTGTTTGTCTGTCCTGAAAGGTTACTGAGAGCGGGCCAATCGTTGATGGTCACGAACAGCAACGCCTTAAGGTTAAATTCCTCCTGTCTGTGCTCATCCCACGTACGTACACCGTTTCCATTCCACAGCTGTAAAAGTTCTTCAACTAATGGCCTTAGGTACACATCAATTTCGTTGCCGGGTTGCTTAGGGCCTTGGATGAGAACTGGCATCATAATGAACTTCGCTTCATGCACATCCAAGGAGGAAGGTTATACATACATAGAGTCACGGGCCAGGTGCTGTGATTGCTGCTCTGCTCCCCGGAAAGGATTAATGCCATCCGCGCTTAAAGCAAACCATACATTCCTTGGGTCCTTTGCAAACTCATCCCAGTACTTTCTCTCGATTTTTCTCCACTGCGACCCATCAGCGGGTGCTCTCAACTTCCCATCTTTCTTTCGGTTCTCACTGTGCCATCGCATCAACTTGGCATGCTCTTCGTTTCTGAACAGACGTTTCAACCGTGGTATTATAGGAGCATACCACATCACCTTCGCAGGAAGCCTCTTCCTGAGGGGCTCGCCGTCAACATCACCAGGGTCATCTCGTCTGATCTTATACTGCAACGCACCGCATACCGGGCATGCGTTCAGATCTTTGTATGCACCGCGGTAGAGGATGCAGTCATTAGGGCATGCATGTATCTTCTCCACCTCCAATCCTAGAGGTCATACGACCTTCTTTGCTGCGTATGTACTGTCGGGCAATTCGTTATCCTTTGGAAGCTTCTTCTTCAATATTTTCAGTAGCTTCTCAAATCCTTTGTCAGCCACAGCATTCTCTGCCTTCCACTGCAGCAATTCCAGTACGGTACCGAGCTTTGTGTTGCCATCTTCGCAATTGGGGTATAACCCTTTTTTGTGATCCTCTAACATGCGATCAAACTTTAGCTTCTCCTTTTGACTAATGCATTGCGTCCTTGCATCGACAATGACCCGGCGGAGATCATCATCATCGGGCACATCGTCTGGTTCCTCTTGATCTTCAGCAGCTTCACCCATGGCAGCATCATTGGGCACATCATCTGGTTCCTCTTGATCTTTACCAGCTCCCCCCGTTGCAGCATCACCGTATTCAGGGGGCACATAGTTGTCATCGTACTCTTCTTCTTCGTCGTCTTCCATCATAACCCCTATTTCTCCGTGCCTCGTCCAAACATTATAGTGTGGCATGAAACCCTTGTAAAGTAGGTGGGAGTGAAGGATTTTCCAGTTAGAGTAAGACCTCGTATTCCCACATTCAGTGCATGGACAACACATAAAACCATTCTGCTTGTTTGCCTCAGCCGCATCGAGAAACTCATGCACGCCCTTAATGTACTCGCAGGTGTATCTGTCACCGTACATCCATTGCCGGTTCATCTGCGTGCATTATATATAATTAAGTGTCCAAATTAATAGAAGTTCATCATCACATTAAAACCAAAGTGCATACATAGTTCTCATCTAACAACATATAGCTCTCCAGAGCATCTAATTAATTAAACCATACATTGAAACTATGTAAAACATTTCAATGCAAAAACAAATGCGATCATAATCGCAACCAAGGTAACAATTGATCCAATGGCATAATGATACCAAGCCTCGGTATGAATGGCATATTTTCTAATCTTTCTAATCTTCAAGCACATTGCATCCATCTTGATCTTGTGATCATCGACGACATCCGCAACATGCAACTCCAATATCATCTTCTCCTCCTCAATTTTTTTTATTTTTTCCTTCAACAAATTGTTTTCTTCTTCAACTCAATTTAACCTCTCGACAATAGGGTCGGTTGGCATTTCCGATTCACATACATCCTAGATAAATAAAATCTATGTCACGTTGGTCGGCATAATTTTCATAAACAATAAATGAACCAATAGTTATAAAGATAACATACATACCAAATCCGAATCATAGACAGGACGAGGGCCGACGGGGGCGGATACCAAAACCATCGCACTATATAAGATGCAATAATAAATGTAAGAAAATGATACAAGTATCTATCTAAACATACAAGTAAGAATATTTTTCCTTTCAGAAAGAAGATAAGAACAAGAGGCTCACCACGGTGGTGTCGATGATGAGATCGGCGCGGGTGATCGACGGCGGTGAAGACGGGGACGGGGCGTGACGGACCGCTAAATCTAGACAAATCTCGAGGAAAATGGAGCTTGGAGGTCGAGCTTCGAGAGGAGAAAGCTTAAGTAGTGTGGCTCGGGCATTCCATCGAACACCTCATGTGCATAGGAGGTGAGCTAGAGCACCACAAAGCCCTCTCCCCCTCGGCCAGAAAAAACAGAGCACTGTGCTCTGCTCTTGCGCGAGGGGGTATATATAGGCACCTCATTGGTCCCGGTTGGTGGCATGAACCGGGACTAAAGGGGAGCCTTTGCTCCCGGTTCAAGCCACCAACCGGGACCAATGGTGGTGGGCCAGGAGCGAGGCCCATTGGTCCCGGTTCATCCCACCAACCGGGACCAAAAGGTCCAGACGAACCGGGACCAATGGCCCACGTGGCCCGGCCGGCCCCCTGGGCTCATGAACCGGGACCAATGCCCACATTAGTCCCGGTTCTACACTGAACCGGGACTAATGGGCTGAGCCGGCCTGGACCATAGCCCTGTTTTCTACTAGAGAAAAGGAGGTTTTTTTGTGAAGGAACTACCAAATAATTGTTGCAAAATTGGACCAAATAATTTTTATAAAATACTAGGCCATATTTAATGCACAATTGACAAAATGGTTGGGTTTAAAATTTTTTGATCCACCTCTCGTGAAAAACACAAATTTCCACCGATTCAGCAGGAAGCGGGTCAAATTTGAACTGCAGCTGCCTCATAGTTTGCTATTTATTTTTTCCAAAAATCATTTCTAGTTACATAAGGACCTATTTAATCATAAATACATGGCTTGGTGGCGATACGTAGAGGATTGGGCAGTGGCCGAGGGCCCCAACTCTAGAGCGTGTAAACTCGCATGCCCGCCGCGTGGTCACCGCGTGACCGTGGCGTTGCCATGCGTTCTGGGCGGCCTAGGCATGTCTAGTGGGTTGGCACTCCCCAGGTTGGTGCTAGGAAGAAAATTACAACATAAGATTCTCATGAGGAGACCGATCGATGCTCAAACATGAATTAATAGCCAAGTGTTTGATTAGCGGTACGGGAAATGTACATGGCTAATGGGCGTGAGTTTTGGCTGAGGATGATCAGTTACTAAGAAGACCGTCTTCACAAATTTTCAGCTCAAAAGGAGGAGCCTAGGTGGTACTTGCTTTGCGAACTACCACACTGGACATAACTACGAATGTTGAAGCTCGGCTCAAAATAATGAACGGATTGAGCTGGCATTAGGTGGAGGATGGTTATTTGGGCATAGGAAACCACTGTAGAAAATGGATACTATTTCAAAATGCCAAAGTGGTACTTCCTTCACAATTCTCTTCTATGGACAGAAACTTCGGAAAACTAGTGAGAGAGATTGGATGAATGAAATGAGCTAAAAATTGGTGTAGGTAAGTTACATAGGTATGGTCATGCGCTGGTAAATTTTCAGATCATTTGGGTAAGCCTAGCTAGTACTTACTTCACAAAGCTTCTCTCAAGGTAGAAACTTTGAAAACTTCCTGAGAAAGATTTACTAGGAAAATTGAGCTGAATATTATCATGTGCCAATGATTTGGGTATGGAAGAGTGCCCGAAAAGTTTGAGCGTAATAGGAGGGTCTAGATAACGCTTGCTTTGCAACGTGCCAATTTGGCCATAAAATATAAATTGAACCTGGGCTCACATAGATGATTTGACTGAGCGGCAATTTCGAGGAGGGTGATAATTTTGGCATATGAAGGAACTGTATAAATTTCATGTCATTTCGATATATAAAAAAGGTACTTCCTTCACAATGCTTCTAGGTGGACAAAAACTTTGGAAATTTGCCGAGGAAGATTTGCTAGGCAAGTGGAGCTGAATTTTGTCATGCGGTAATGATTTGGATAGGAAAGAGTGCCCAAAAATTCCGAGGGCAATCAAGAATATATAAATAGCACTTCCTTCATAAAGTGTTGTCGTGAACAGAATAGGAAAATGAATATTGTTGAATTAGTTTTGAACTAGGAAAGGAAGGATTTTTACATATTTGATGAAGATATGACCCAAAGAATTTATGAGATTTTTTTGGGAATTTTGGGAATGATAGAAATATAGGTTGCTTCACAACCTAGGGCAAAAACTGCCACATGGACATGACACATAGGCAAAACTGATGAGGTGGCGCCTAGTCATAGCAACCCACCACAATTTACAAGGTTATGACCATCTATATTGGTCATGATCAGCTAGAAATAAGGCAGCAGACCAGTGCTATCTGCTTTATGACAATTTCGTGTAAGGAAATTACCACCTTTCTGACCAAAATGGTCGTTATAGTTTAGGTTTTGGAGCCCCCGAACAACTTTTGACCAATTGGTCTGAAATGGTCATAGATCTATGACCAATTCTTCCAGGGTCACTAACAGAAGGTCACAAGTTGACATATTTCTTGTAGTGATCCTCAACAGGATTCTCAACGTGTTCCATCGCAATGGTGGGTTCTGAACCGTAGACCACAAAGTAAGAATAATTGAGATAGTCTACGGGATGACTGTAATTTGACGAGTTCACATATTCACTATATGCTAATGCTTTATTCCATTCTTTATTAAAAGGAGCACCTTAATTAACCCTAGTTTCCATTAGGACTCCACACTGACATGACGGGAGGGTAGGACGTATGTGCTAATGCTTTATCGCGAACATGTGTATACGGAATACATTCCTACATATTATTAATTAATTGGAGCTAATATGTATTGTTCTAGGTTGTGACAGTTATATAATGAATTTTATTCGAGTATACATCGTTACTTCATGCGTACACTTTTACAATATAATCTTCTATCAAGTCGCTATTATTGTTGCTGTTACACTTGTCACAAATCTGCTATTGTTATTATTGCTATTGTTACTAATGTTTTCATTGCTATCATATTACTGTGCTATTGATAAATTGTTGCAAGGAAGTGACTTCTTAGGTGTGGTTGAATTGACAACTCAACTGCTAAATATTCTTTGGCTCCCGTTGTGTTGAATCAATAAATTTGGGTGAAATAATACAAAAAATAACTGAGATATCATAGCTGAGTTCATTCTAGGACAAGGGAAACCATGTATGAAACGAAGAACAATATTGTTGATCCATCATCTTTGAGCCATCGATCAATAAGTTTCATGAATGTATTGTAACGGTCATTAGCGATACTCTGCATGAAGTGGAGGTTGTGTTCTTATAGTAGTCACGCGGGGTCATCCAGATGCTCTGCGTTGAGTACCTCCAACTCGGTCACGGTCTGCGTCTCCTAGGCATGCTTGACCTTCTAGCTCGTCCCTCCGGCAGCCTTGCAGGGAATGAAAGCCTCACAAGGAATGACATGATTGAGCTTCAAGCTCGTCCCTCCGGTAGCCTCATAGCACATACTCCCTCTATTTTGATAAAGTGCATATACAGAAATTTAAGAACAAATTATGAAGTAGAGTAAAAAAAATGCATTGGGAAGCTGCAAGTCACCATCTCTTTCCTCTTTAATTATCCAACATCAATTAGCTACGCGCATGTAAAAAGTGAGGAGACCATGTGTTGAATGTTATTGGTCTTGATTACCATGTGGTGAGAGAAATACATTTTTTTACTCCCCTCTTTCCTTTTTAGTCTGCATATATATAAGATTTGGTCAAAGTCAAATTGTATAAAAAAATATTAACATCAACAATACTAAAGTTATATGTTATGAAAATTAATTTAAATCTAATAATATTGATTTCATAGTGTGAGTGTTGATATCTTTTCCTAAAAGTCTAGCTGAACTTTACAAAGTTTGACTTTGACCAAATTTTATATGCAAACTAAAAAGAAACGGAGGGAGTACTTTAAAATGCATTGAAGAGATATAAGTTCAAACGTACATTTACTTGTAGACAGAGTGAGTAGCATACATAACTAGTGGCAGGATGGAATAGTACGATGTACCCTAAAATATCTCAGACGTCTGATGTGTTCTTTCCATCAGACTAATGCATCTCCATTCATTTTCCTTCCATCCAACGGGTGCATGTGTTATCCATCTCCAACTAATCCCACAAATCACGCCGTTTGTCATTTATTGCTAGCCGAGACCATATATGCATCGTTCAATCAAATTGAAACCGTAGCTGCTCATGGTCTTGCATGGTGATTAACACACCGACGCTCGTTTTGCCCGGCTCTCTCTCTCTCTCTCTCTCTCTCTCTCTCTCTATCTCCTCTCTCTCTCTCTCTCTGGATCTGGATCTGTGCAAGAATTCTGGTGCCAACCAAAACCACAAGCATCAAGCTGGTCGCGGTTGCCATTCTTTCGGCTGGACTCCATCTCCTTGTTGTTGTCGGCGGCATCGTCCTGCTTGCAGGTCTTCTCAGCGATTCCGTTGATCAACGGCCGGCAAGGAACGCGATGGAAAGCCGGCACTGTCTTCTTCCTCCACCACACCAGCAGTCCCTCAGCACCTCCACGATTCACCCTCCCTTCCGTCCCATCGACGACTACCTCTTTGAAGCAATATTGATACAGATAAGAAGCATATAACATGCATATGTGCACATGCTCTACTGTTGAAGTTCGAAGGAAAGAAACATGTTCCGTTTATTTTAGTTTTTTGTGAATGCCGAAGCACAAAATAATGAAATACGAAGCTTCACTAAATTATGAACTAAGCAAGAAAATGGGATGTAACTGCATGCAAAAACAAGGAAGCATATACCACACTCATCGAAGCATGATTCTTGTATACAGAGAACAATATAGGAGGCAAAGAAGCATGCATTATTAGGAGTCAATTTTAAACATGCAAATATACGTGATTATAGGGAGTCAAATATGAACCTTGAGATATTATCGAAAGCATTGGTTGGAAGCATTCATGATCACATGATAACATGAAGTAAACCTTATGCTTCCATGCATCAGTCACAATGCTTCTGTGATATAAAAATTAAGTTGCCATATGCAAAGATCACAGCTAATTGCTAGAAGAACGTTTATTGTGCGATGGAATGAGGAAGCATCATGTGTATACGGAAACACGCATGAAAAGCGACCTCATATATGGGAACAACAACGTGAATAAATGGGGGCATTTGATTTGGAAACTGTCAAAGATGTGATTGCACATGATTAGGGATGGAAGCAACGTAAATCAAGGAAATTCGTTTGAGGAACTGCCAATGGAGTGGCGCTGTTAGAGGGATGCATCTAACGCTCAAGAAAGTTTGGTCCAACGGCCAAGCGCTGATCTGATGGGAAGCTAGGGATCAGTAGTCTTCATCATGTATTAATCAATTTACCAACCAAATCAAACGTGGTTGATCGGACCGATTTCTGGTCCACTTCAACAACTTATGTGAGTGGCCATGGTCCTGTACTAAATGAAAGAGCTACCCACTCTTGAGTATTAATTTAAGCGAGTTGGTGCAATGGCCGGCATAACACACACCGATTTTCCACACACAAAACTGGTATTTTCTTCACATAATGAAAAAAAAAATCTGAAAAGGCCGCCTTAAGCAAGATGCATCATACCTACCTATACCATATTAAGGTGGATCATACCTACATGCATGTCGATGGTAGTGAGACTGAGCGTGGCGGCCATGCATCCTTGGTCAAGAAATAAGAGGTGACGTGGCGATGCCCAACAATGTATATACTCAGGGCACGTCCCTCTTCATCACGTATTAATTAAGTTATCAATAAAACGTACATGGTTGGTTGCCGAACTTCTGGTCGTTGTCACCAATTTACGAGGGAGCTAGCGATGGTCCTGTGTACTTATGAAGAAGATAAACGAGGCCGACGCTTGAGATTTCAAACGAGTGGCAGATCCGGCGCACGTGGTTAGCATTGTGGAACAAGGTTGTTGCAAAATCGATGACGGCGTCGCCGGCTGCAGCTCCGATGTGCACGGTGGTACAACACCGAGAACTGAGGGTAGCCCCTGCAGTATATTGTTGTAGCATTAACGAGTAACGCTGTGCAGCAGTAGTGTGCTGAGCTGCCGGCTGGGCCAATGGAGGTGGGAGAGTAATATCGAACTCTCAAAACAGGCTTTCGTCATGCTTTATATATAAAGCAACACCAAACGTCAGACTCCAGCTGGATCCAGGGACGAAACAGCGCGTGAGACCATGAGGTAGCAAGCAGCCATGGCAGTGGATGGAGAAATAAGAAGAGGAATCAAGGTCGTGTCGTTGAAAAGATGAGGGAGAGATGAGGAGGCAGTGCACGGCCCCCACAGGAACATGTGAGGATAATAGGATGGGACAACACATGGACCCATCGCAAATGCACGTCTAAGGGGTGTTTCGTTGCAAGGGACTAGACTTCTTTTAGTCCCCAGGGACTAAAAAAAAGATCCTTCAGTAGAGTCTTTTTCTAGTCCCTAAAGAAAAAGTCCCTCCTATTTGGTTACATATGGATTAAAAGGAACTTTTTCTAGTCTAATCCCTGTAACCAAACAGGGCCTAAGAGCAAGTATAATAGCAGGCTTATAGCCCGTTTAGGGCAACTCCAAAGGTGACGTGCAAACCAGACACCTCATCCGCCCATGGACCGGGGGATGGAGACTAGTCGACGGACACGGAAGCCGGGGAACGGCCTTCCAATGTTATTTGCATACATTTGAACCGGATTTTAACAAACCAGCTGATTTTCATATAAACCGGATGAAAACATTTACATTTCGAGCATACTTCAACTAAATTATAGAGGACTAGGCTATCCTACTCTATTGCCGGCCGCGGCGGAGCCCCATTCCCACAACATGACTCCATGTCCGGCAGCGAGCTCACCGGACCACCGTGAGCCCCGAAGCGATATGCTTCAGCGGGAAGGCGAGAGTAGACCCCGTTTCCCCCATATCTTCACTATATCCGGATGCGCCACTCACCAGAGTGGCCCCGGAGGGATATGCTTCAGCCGGAGGGGGA
Source organism: Triticum urartu (assembly GCF_003073215.2). Classification (NCBI taxonomy): domain Eukaryota; kingdom Viridiplantae; phylum Streptophyta; class Magnoliopsida; order Poales; family Poaceae; genus Triticum; species Triticum urartu. Next base: position 1,071,565 of record NC_053025.1, read on the forward strand.
GGGTGGCCTCCGCTTTCGTGGAGCATGGATCAGGGTTGGTTTTTTGGGTGGGGGACAATGGTGTCCTACGAACTGGGCAAGACCAACGGTTGTGTAGCCCGACGAGGCGGTTGCGGTGGCCTTCGCGGGACCCATGTGGTGGCACCCTGCCATGGTCTACTTTTCCCCGTTGTCGGCGGCGCCCGCGGACGTGTTGGCTTCCACTTAGATCCACGTGAAGGCACTTTCTTTCGATGGCGTGGCCATAGGCGCGAGAGGAGTGGTACGACATGGCTTAGTCCATGATTCCCGTGCCTCCGTGCTCCTCCGTGTGCCGGACTGGAGCAACTCGCCACTCCTTCGCGCACTGGCTTGAAGCGGCGATTTGATATACCACACGTCGGCTTGGGGAGGTGACTTGGTCTTCCTCGCGCCGGCGTGAAACCTCTCCCATGGTTATGTCGTCCTAGAGCGGCGTGGGACACTACTAGGGAAAACCTTATACACAGAAGTTTATCAGTAGCGCGGTTTAAAAATGGGCGCTACTGCTAATTAGTAGTAGCGAGGGGTATAAAAACCGCGCTACTACTAAGTTGATAGTAGTAGCGAGGGGTATAAACCCGCGCTGCTACTAAATGGTCTCCAACAATGCCCCCGGGATAGGTCATAGTAGTAGCGAGGGGTGTAAAACCGGCGCTACTACTAAATAAGTAGTAGTAGCGCAGGTAAGACCCCCACGCTAATACTAAGCGTGTCTACCCCGGCCCGATCCACACTCCCACCCCACCAACCGTCCCCCACCACCCACCCCCCGTCTGTCTCAAAAAAAACCACGCAGCCCGATCCAGATCCCCAACGTCCTCTCCTCTCCCAACCCACTCGCCGCCGGCCTCCCTTCCACCTCCTCTCCTCCGTCCGTCCGCCCCCCTGCCCCCCGCCACGTGCGCCACGCCGGCGGACGCGCGCCCGCCGCTCCATGTCTCGCGCTGCTGCCCGCCCCCGCCCCCCTCCGCCGCGCACGTGCCCGCCCGCCGTGGCGCCAGCTCCTCCTCCGCCACGGCATGCCGCTGCACTGCGGCCTCCTCCCCCGCGGCATCGGCGTCGGCGTGGGACTGGACCCGCTGGAGCCGGCACTTCCTGGAGGTGGACCAAGGCCAAGGCCAAGCGCAGGAGCCCCGATAGCACCACCACTAGCATTGGCTCCTCCACTGCGCCCCCAGGCATCCCCACGCCTCCGCCACCCGCGACCCTCTCGGCTTCCATCTCCGGTGAGCAGGGCAGAGCAGAGCACCCCCTTCCCTTGCTTCCTTTCTTGCTAGGGTTTCACTGGATTCGGGTGGGGATCACTTGCTTGTTCTTCCTAGCCTAGCCTAGGGTTGCTGAATGATGATTCAGTAAGAGCTTGCTGGTAGCTAGGGTTTCGCTGGACCCCTTAATCTCTCAATTACTTCTGTTCTGGTCCTTATTAATCCCATTATGTAAGAACCCATGCTCGCTTAGTTATCCATCCATTCACTACCTGCTACATCCATTTAATTTGTGCTCCTCTGCTAATTTGATAACAATCCTAGCCCTCTATAGTTTAGTTTCTTCTCAACTGAAGAAACTAGGCAGGCATGTTGTACATGCTCTGCTCCAAGGCAATTGCTTCTGTCGCCGGACGTTACCACAAGGAATGCTCTGTAGAAAATGTGTTAGCTTCACTGAAAATGTGTTTCCCAGGATCTGATGCGTGTGTGTGTTTGCATGGTTGTGTGCAGGCAGTTGAAGGAAGGGGGCGGGCCTTGGAGAAGCTACTAGGTGCGGGCTCCGAGCCTGAAGCCATGGATGGAAGGTACCTCTATTGCCCATCTCCTCTGTCTCTTCTTCTTCTTTTGCTGCTGCAGAGCAACCCTTATAGTGATATGGGTGCTCAATAGCCTCCGACCCTGGTTATTCTCTATGTAACAATTCATATCAGTAATTCTATCTATGACATCTATATTAAGTTCAGCGTTCATGCTTTGTGGAAGTATGTATTTACTCTATTTTGAAGCTGTTGCAGTAGTTGTTTTTGTAAAAATATTTGCTGACTAGGAAATGATGCTCTCATAGACAATAACTAGCTTGTCAAATATTTGAGTAGATTTAGTGATTAGATCTTACGCGAAAGTAGGTTCATGTATCTGTGCTGATTCAACTATATTAAAAGGGTTAGCCAAATTTTATTTCGTGGAATGAACACTTGAATTCAGCTCAGCATACTGGATGTTCTATCATCTTACTCCTTAGGTTTACAAACTAGTTGATGATGGTTTCCTTTGTCATGTTGCTCTTGGAAGTCCATAGTCTGAAACGGTTTGTGAATGTACTTAGCATTTCAATCTTATTCATGTGGTACTCATGAATAAGAAGTTGCAAGTCTGTTACAATCCCTTGCTGTATGTTTAATGAAGGGGTCAGATCCTCGTGAATGTTCCACATGAGACATCCAACACGCTTCCATGCCATGGACCCTTGACGAACGAAGCTCGAGGAAGGCCACTGCATCTGTGCTCGGCCGCGAGAAGATGACATGGATCTCGTCTGCCCGCTCATCCGCTTGTAAGGTCACATCTATCTTCTCTGCTCCCTACTCTGAAAACTGAACCCCTTTCTTCTCTGTACATTTGATAGGTTGCAATTTGTCATTTCAACTGGATAGATGGTTGTATTCGTTTCGTCCTGCACTATATTTCTTGCTCAATTGTTGTTAGTGCATAGGTTGTACTAGTAGCCGCGGCACAAGTACTAGAAGGGTTTCAGATTTCTCACTTGTTCAAAGAATAAGTTCAGTCAATCTAATATTGATACTTACAGTGTAAACCCCTATGTAATTTCAGTGAATTCCCTTTGTAATCTTAGTGCTTGCAATGTAAAAGTGCAGTGTAAGGTAGACTAATAAAAGACTGAAACTACCACTTCAGTAATTATAGTGTAATTTAATGTGCATTTTGCCCAGTAATGTGTATTCATTCTCTTTATGGTGGCCTGAATTTAAAGTGGTGTTGGACTGTAATTTTCAGTAATGTGTCACTTCTAGTTTACCTGAATATTTTTGCATTCTTGTCAGTTTTGTGCCTCATTCTAAAGAAATTCGGTAAACGTGTACGTCCGATTATGTAAATACAATATTTTACAAACCATTTAGATACAACAACCTGATCTTTGTTTTCTTTTCCACAAGAAGCTAATTTGGCTTACATGAAGGGGTGCATCCTCTTCATCTTGCAGGTATGACTCATGTCCTCGCAGTCTTACTTCACCTTCGTTTCCTTCAGCTTCTTGATCCTGAAATTTTAAGATAAATTGCAAGTACTCAGTATCATGTTCTTAAACAAAGCTACTGTTTTTGCTTGAATGTTAGTGTTTTCTCCGACCTATGTATAGTGTCAACAAAGATCTAAATTACCACACGGAGATGCATTTTTTGGCGGCATCTTACATCACAGTAATTTACAATGAAGATAGGTTTACAGTGTCTTTTTTATAGAAACTATAATGCATAGCTGCAAATTTTGTCGAATGCACATCTGTATTTTGTATGCATGACAGATTCTATCTTCGGTAGTGTTATCTATCTAGTCTGATTTATACACTGCATTGCTAAGCTGAAATATATTTTGTAACTTAAATATATAGTCCGAGTTTCATTGAGTTATTTGTCACTTTTTAATTGAATATCTTTTTGTAACTGAAATATCTATGTACTTACAGTGCCTATCTAATAGGGCCCTTCTCAGCGAGACCTAAGTTTAACCGAATATCTTTTTTGTCAATCGTCGTAGGTTTTTATGCCCCATGTATTTAACTGAATATCTTTTCTGTCCCGATGCCTCATGTATTTATAGTAGTAATGTTCTAATTTAGTGTTTCTTGAACATGCTCAGGGACTCAGGGCAATGGATAAAATCTAGATGCTAAGTTAACTTTTTTCCTGCGGATTTGGTTATCGTGAAGAGATGCACAAAGGGTTAATTGCTACAGATACTGAAAACTTTGAAACTAGTGACGGTGACCACCATGATCGTAATCACAAGCACCGAAGACCACTGCCATGTTCCTGCACTTTAGTGTTATCTCAATCGCTGCATTGAAATAGTATGATCTATTACTTCACATTTTCTGTACCATGAGGACAACTATCACATTGTGCCAATATATGTGTAGCCTTGAAAGGTGTCCTCTAAGTGTTGTTACTATTGATGATTTTAGTTGCAATTAACGTTCTTCACAATACGCTCCAAAATCCTATCTGAGTGTTGGATTTGAGTTGCTTGCCTAGACTATTTCTGTGCTGCAGCATTTTATGCAGCATTTTTTATTTTTATTTTTTGAATCCCTAATTAGTTACTAGTAGTGTGGGAATAAATGGTACGCTACTAGTATCTAGAATGCTAGTAGCGCCTGGTATTCTAGACACGCTACTACTATTTCGTTAGTAGTAGCGCTGGTTTCCAATAGTAGTAGCACGGGTGGAACCCGCGCTACTACTAACTTTTAGCTGTAACGCGATAGTAGTAGCGCGATGACCCGCGCTACTACTAACCAAAAAATCCACGCTGCTAGTAGCCTTTTTCCTAGTAGTGGGAGGTAGATCTTCGAGTATCCTGGATCGTATCCGACGGGTACGATGGGCCACCCAACGAGCTTTAATGCTGGAGAAGTCCTCTGCCTTCTAGCCAGATGCCATGGAGAGTCTGGAAACTGTGAAACAAGGAGTAGATGGAGAGCGATGGTGTGGTGTGCTTTTTGCCCGGCGTCTTGCCACATTTAAATAATCGGCGTATGTAAATAGACCACAAGCTTTGTGTTTAATGACAGCCGGTTCACCAGCGGACGTGTGGCCGGCGTAGGTTTATCAACACATGCGCGGGTTAAATGAAGGTAGGCAGGCAATCAAAAGTTGTTTCAATGTGGTGAGGGGGCATGCGTAGCGAGTTTGCAACGGGTGGTTCTCTCTCGACACACGGGTTGAATGCCTTTCTAGTGAGTGGCCGCGTCCGCTCTTGGTCGGCATGAATGCACCCATGACGCTCTGGAGCCGGGTAGCTGGCTTCAGGTCGGAAAGTGCGATGGTGAGGAAGGAGGGTTTTGGGTGGGACAGGGAGTCAGATGCGGGCGTGGCAGCGGTTCGGACGCCCTCAACTCCCTCCCCCCTAGTTTGTACCCGGTTTGCGGGAAAAAGTGTGTCTGGACTGCCGGGCAGACCGTGTTGGATGCTAAACCGCGTCCGGACCGTGCGTCCGGATGGTTGATAGCGGCTTGAGGGTCGTCGTGAAGATGCCCTTAGATGACAATTTTTGTCTATGTAGATGAGAGATATGAAAAAGTAACACAAGTGGGCTCTTATGCAATAGCCGACCTCTAGGCGTGCTCCTGGACATAAACAATAAAGATAAAGAAAGAGAAACAGACAAGATGTAAGAAAGTAGCATTCTTATAGACAACCTTATAGCTAACTTTGTTGTATGAGTGATTGTGGACACTAGTGCTACATAAGATGGCAACATCTTATAGTGAGCAGCTAGCGAGAATCATGTTTTGGCTCCCGGCCTCCATGGAGGCCGATTTTTTTTTAAAAAAAATAAAAATTAGAAAATTGGATTAAAAAAATCTGATTTTTTTGTATAGGTAAACAAAGATGTGAGGCATATGTGTGTAAAATTTCAGAATGAAATATGTTGAAATGCGACCTGTACAAAAAACACAAATTCATGGTCTGAAAGGATGGATAGTATCATGTTTTTTTTCGGAAAACTTTCAATCTATTCATCTTCAATCATGGTAGTACAACAAACTAGGGTTCTTTGCCATTAGTTCTAGCTGTTGGGGAACGTAGTAATTTCAAAAAAATTACTATGCACACGCAAGATCATGGTGATGCATAGCAACGAGAGGGGAGAGTGTGTCCACGTACCCTCGTAGACCGAAAGTGGAAGCGTTAGCACAACGCGGTTGATGTAGTCGTACGTCTTCGCAATCCGACCGATCAAGTACCGAACGCACGGCACCTCCGAGTTCTGCACACGTTCAACTCGATGACGTCCCTCGAACTCCGATCCAGCCGAGCTTTGAGAGAGAGAGTTCCGTCAGCACGACGGCGTGGTGACGATGATGATGTTCTACCGACGCAGGGCTTCGCCTAAGCACTGCTACGATATTATCAAGGTGGACTATGGTGGAGGGGGGCACCGCACACGGCTAAGAGATCCAAGGGATCAATTGTTGTGTCTCCAAGGGGTGCCCCCTTCCCCGTATATAAAGGAGTGGAGGAGGGGGAGGGCTGGCCCTCTCTATGGCGCGCCCTAGGAGGAGTCCTACTCCCACCGGGAGTAGGATTCCCCCCCTTCCAAGTAGTAGGAGTAGGATTCAAGGGAAGGGGAGAGAGAAGAGAAGGAAGGAGGGGGCGCAGCCCCTCCCCCTAGTCCAATTCTGACTAGGCCTTGGGGGGCGCCCAACCTCTCCTCTCTCTTTCCCCTAAAGCCCAATAAGGCCCATATACTCCCCGGCGAATTCCCGTAACTCTCCGGTACTTCGAAAAATATCCGAATCACTCAAAACCTTTCCGATGTCCGAATATATTCGTCCAATAAATCGATCTTTACATCTCGACCATTTCGAGACTCCTCGTCATGTCCCCGATCTCATCCGGGACTCCGAACTACCTTCTGTGCATCAAAACACATAAACTCATAATATAACCATCATCGAACTTTAAGCGTGCGGACCCTACGGGTTCGAGAACAATGTAGACATGACCGAGACACGTCTCCGGTCAATAACCAATAGCGGAACCTGGATGCTCATATTGGCTCCCACATATTCTACGAAGATCTTAATCGGTCAAACCGCATAACAACATACGTTGTTCCCTTTGTCATCGGTATGTTACTTGCCCGAGATTCGATCGTCGGTATCTCAATACCTAGTTCAATATCGTTACCGGCAATTCTCTTTACTCGTTCCATAATACATCATCCCGCAACTAACTCATTAGTTACAATGCTTGCAAGGCTTATAGTGATGTGCATTACTGAGTAGGCCCAGAGATACCTCTCCGACAATCGGAGTGACAAATCCTAATCTTGAAATACGCCAACCCAACAAGTACCTTCGGAGACACTTGTAGAGCACCTTTATAATCACCCAGTTACGTTGTGACGTTTGGTAGCACACAAAGTGTTCCTCCAGTAACGGGAGTTGCATAATCTCATAGTCATAGAAACATGTATAAGTCATGAAGAAAGCAATAGCAACATACTAAATGATCAAGTGCTAAGCTAACGGAATGTGTCAAGTCAATCACATAATTCTCCTAATGATGTGATCCCGTTAATCAAATGACAACTCATGTCTATGGTTAGGAAACATAACCATCTTTAATTAACGAGCTAGTCAAGTAGAGGCATACTAGTGACACTCTGTTTGTCTATGTATTCACACATGTATTATGTTTCCGGTTAATACAATTCTAGCATGAATAATAAACATTTATCATGATATAAGGAAATAAATAATAACTTTATTATTGCCTCTAGGGCATATTTCCTTCAGTCTCCCACTTGCACTAGAGTCAATAATCTAGTTCACATCACCATGTGATTTAATACCAATAGTTCACATGGTGTTCACATCACCATGTGATTAACACCTATAGTTCACATCGTCATGTGACCAACACCCAAAGGGTTTTCTAGAGTCAATAATCCAGTTCACATCGCTATGTGATTAACACCCAAAGAGTACTAAGGTGTGATCATGTTTTGCTTGTGAGAGAAGTTTAGTCAACGGGTCTGCCACATTCAGATCCGTATGTATTTTGCAAATTTCTATGTCAACAATGCTCTGCACGGAGCTACTCTAGCTAATTGCTCCCAGTTTCAATATGTATCCAGATTGAGACTTAGAGTCATCTGGATCAGTGTCAAAATTTGCATCGACGTAACCCTTTACGACGAACCTTTTTGTCACCTTCATAATTGAGAAACATATCCTTATTCCACTAAGGATAATTTTGACCGCTGTCCAGTGATCTACTCCTAGATCACTATTGTACTCCCTTGCCAAAATCAGTGTAGGGTATACAATAGATCTGGTACACAGCATGGCATACTTTATAGAACCTATGGCCAAGGCATAGGGAATGACTTTCATTCTCTTTCTATCTTCTGCCGTGGTTGGGATTTGAGTCTTGCTCAATTTCACACCTTGTAACATAGGCAAGAACTCTTTCTTTGACTGTTCCATTTTGAACTACTTCAAAATCTTGTCAAGGTACGTACTCATTGAAAAACTTATCAAGCATCTTGATCTATCTCTATAGATCTTGATGCTCAATATGTAAGCAGCTTCTCTGAGGTCTTCCTTTGAAAAACTCCTTTCAAACACTCCTTTATGCTTTGCAGAATAATTCTACATTATTTCCGATCAATAATATGTCATTCACATATACTTATCAAAAATGTTGTAGTGCTCTCACTCACTTTCTTGTAAATACAGGCTTCACCGCAAGTCTGTATAAAACTATATCCTTTGATCAACTTATTAAGGCGTATATTCCAACTCTGAGATGCTTGCACCAGTCCATAGATGGATTGCTGTAGCTTGCATATTTTGTTAGCACCTTTAGGATTGACAAAACCTTCTGGTTGCATCATATACAACTCTTCTTTAATAAATCCTTTAAGGAATGCAGTTTTGTTTATCCATTTGCCAGATTTCATAAAATTCAGCAATTGCTAACATGATTTGGACAGACTTAAGCATAGATACGAGTGAGAAACTCTGATCGTAGTCAACACCTTGAACTTGTCGAAAAGCTTTTGGAACAATTCTAGCTTTGTAGATAGTAACACTACTATCAGCGTCCGTCTTCCTCTTGAAGATCCATTTAATCTCAATGGCTCGCCAATCATTGGGCAAGTCAATCAAAGTCCATACTTTGTTCTCATACATGGATCTCATCTCAGATTTCATGGCCGCAAGCCATTTTGCGGAATCTGGGCTCACCATCGCTTCCTCATAGTTCGTAGGTTCGTCATGGTCAAGTAACATGACCTCCAGAACAGGATTACCGTCCCACTCTGGTGCGGATCTCACTCTGGTTTACCTACGAGGTTTGGTAGTAACTTGATCTGAAGTTACATGATCATTGCTACCTCTTGAGCTTGTGTTGGTTTTCCCCGAAGAGGAGAGGATGATGTAGCAGAGTAGCGTAAGTATTTCCCTCAGTTTTTGAGAACCAAGGTATCAATCCAGTAGGAGGCCACGCTCAAGTCCCTCGTACCTGCACAAAACGATAGCTACACGCAACCAACGCGATTAGGGGTTGTCAATCCCTTCACGGTCACTTACGAGAGTGAGATCTGATAGATAGTATTTTTGGTATTTTTGATATAGAGATGCAAAGTAAAAAAATAAAAGGCAAAGTAAAAAGCAAAGCAAAAGTAAAGTGATGGAGATTGATATGATGAGAATAGACCCGGGGGCCATAGGTTTCACTAGTGGCTTCTCTCGAGAGCATAAGTATTCTACGGTGGGTAAACAAATTACTGTTGAGCAATTGACAGAATTGAGCATAGTTATGAGAATATCTAGGCATGATCATGTATATAGGCATCACGTCCGTGACAAGTAGATCAAAACGATTCTGCATCTACTACTATTACTCCACTCATCCACCGCTATCTAGCATGCATCTAGAGTATAAAGTTAAAAACTGAGTAACGCTTTAAGCAAGAAGACATGATGTAGAGAGATAAATTCATGCAATATGAAATAAACCCCATCTTGTTATCCTTGATGGCAACGATACAATACGTGCCTTGCTGCCCCTTCTGTCACTGGGAAAGGACACCGCAAGATCGAACCCAAAGCTAAGCACTTCTCCCATGGCAAGAAAAACCAATCTAGTAGGCCAAACCAAACTGATAATTCGAAGAGACTTTCAAAGATAACCAATCATACACAAAAGATTTCAGAAAAGATTCAAATATTATTCATAGATAGACTTGATCATAAACCCACAATTCATCGGTCTCAACAAACACACCGCAAAAAGAAGATTACATCGAATAGATCTCCACAAGAGAGGGGGAGAACATTGTATTGAGATCCAAAAAGAGAGAAGAAGCCATCTAGCTAATAACTATAGACCCGAAGGTCTGAGGTAAACTACTCACACTTCATCGGAGAGGCTATGATGATATAGAAGCCCTCCGTGATGACGGCCCTCTCCGGCGGAGCTGCGGAACAGGCCCCAAGATGGGATCTCGTGGATACTGAAAGTTGCGGCGTTGGAATTAGGTTTTTGGCTCCGTCCCTGTTCGTTTGGGGGTACGTAGGTATATATAGGAGGAAGAAGTACGTCGGTGGAGCTTCGAGGGGCCCATGAGACAGGGGGCGCGCCCTAGGGGGGCGCCCCCACCCTCGTGACCGCCTCTCCGATGCCTTGCGTAGGGTCCAAGTCTCCTGGGTCATATCCGGTGTGAAAATCACGTTCCAGAAAGGTTTATTCCGTTTGGACTCCGTTTGATATTCCGTTTCTTCGAAACATTGAAATAGGCAAAAAACAGCAATTCTGGGTTGGGCCTCCGGTTAATAGGTTAGTCCCAAAAATAATATAAAAGTGGAAAATAAAGCCCAATATAGTCCAAAACAGTAGATAATATAGCATGGAGCAATCAAAAATTATAGATACGTTGGAGACGTATCAGGCATCCCCAAGCTTAATTCCTGCTCGTCCGCGAGTAGGTAAATGATAAAAAGAGAATTTTTGATGTGGAGTGCTACTTGGCATAATTTCAATGCAAATCTTCTTAATTGTGGTATGAATATTCAGATTAGAAAGATTCAAGACAAAAGTTCATATTGACACAGAGAATAATAGCACTTCAAACAAACTAACAAAGCAATTATGTTTTCTCAAAGTAACATGGCCAAAGAAAGTTCATCCCTACAAAATCATATAGTTTAGTCATACTCCATTTTCGTCACACAAGAATGCTCTCATCATGCACAACCCCAATGACAAGCCAAGCAATTGTTTCATACCTTAATAATTTCAAACTCATAAACTTTCACGCAATACATGAGCGTGAGCCATGGATATAGCACTATGGGTGGAATAGAATATAATGATGGGGGTTATGTGGAGAAGACAAAAAGGAGAAAGTCTCACATCAACGAGGCTAATCAATGGGCTATGGAGATGCCCATCGATTGATGTTAATGCAAGGAGTAGGGATTGCCATGCAACGGATGCACTAGAGCTATAAATGTATGAAAGCTCAACAAAAGAAACTAAGTGGGTGTGCATCCAACTTGCTTGCTCACGAAGACCTAGGGCACTTGAGGAGGCCCATTGTTGGAATATACAAGCCAAGTTCTATAATGAAAAATTCCCACTAGTATATGAAAGTGACAAAACAAGAGACTCTCTATCATGAAGATTTTGAAGCACAAGTGTGGAAAAAAGGATAGTAGCATTGCCGCTTTTTATTTATTTTCTTTTTTTGGGCCTTCTTTTTTTTCTTTGGCCTTTCTCTTTTTTTGGGACAATGCTCTATTGAATGATGATCATCACACTTCTATTTATTTACAACTCAATGATTACAATTCGATGCTAGAACAAAGTATGACTCTATATGGATACCTCCGGCGGTGTACCGGGATATGCACATCCCCAATAATAAGAATATCATATTTCTTCTTGACAGTAGGAGGAGTAAATTCAAAACCTCCAAATATATCGATGGAATTTTTCCAATGGAGCTGATACTATGAACTTGTGGTTGTCTCCTCGGAAAGTGTACCGTATGCTCATTACCATTAACATGAAAAGTGACATTGCCTTTGTTGCAATCAATAACAGCCCCTGCGGTATTCAAAAAGGGTCTTCCAAGAATAATAGACATACTATTGTCCTCGGGAATATCAAGAATAACAAAGTCCGTTAAAATAGTAACGTTTGCAACCACAACAGGCACATCCTCACAAATACCGACAGGTATAGCGGTTGATTTATCAGCCATTTGCAAAGATATTTCAGTAGGTGTCAACTTGTTCAAGTCAAGTCTACGATATAAAGAGAGAGGCATAACACTAACACCGGCTCCAAGATCACATAAAGCAGTTTTAACATAATTTCTTTTAATGGAGCATGGTATAGTAGGTACTCGTGGATCTCCAAGTTTCTTAGCTATTCCACCCTTAAAAGTATAATTAGCAAGCATGGTGGAAATTTCAGCTTCCGGTATCTTTCTTCTATTTGTAACAATATCTTTCATGTACTTAGCATAAGGATTCATTTTAAGCATATCAGTCAAACGCGTACGCAAAAAGATAGGTCTAATCATTTCAGCAAAGCGCTCAAAATCCTCATCATCCTTTTTCTTGGATGGTTTGGGAGGAAAGGCATGGGTTTCTGAACCCATGGTTCTCTTTCCTCACCATGCTTCCTAGCAACGAAGTCTCTCTTATCATAACGTTGATTCTTTGATTGTGGGTTATCACGATCAACAGCAGGTTCAATTTCTACATCATTGTCATTGCTAGGTTGAGCATCAACATGAACATCATCATTAAAATTTTCACTAGGTTCACGTTCATTACCATATTGTGTTTCAGCATCAAAAATAGAGATATCATTTGGATTCTCAGGTGGTTCAGCAATAGGTTCACTAGAAGTTTGCAAAGTCCTATCATTTTTCTTTTTCTTCTTTTTAGAAGAACTAGGTGCATCAATATTATTTCTCTGAGAATCTTTCTCAATTCTCTTAGGGTGCCCTTCAGGATACAAAGGTTCGGTTCCTGAGTCATTCTACCAGTTCTAGTAGCCACTCTAACAGCATAATCATTTTTCTTACTATTCATTTCATTGAGCAAATCATTTTGAGCTTTAAGTACTTGTTCTACTTGAGTGGTAACCATAGAAGCATGTTTAGTAATGTGTTTAAGTTCACCTCGAACATCAGCCATATAATTACCCAAGTGTTCAATCATATAAGCATTTTGTTTTAATTGTCTACCAAAATAAGCATTGAAATCTTCTTGCTTAACCATAAAGTTATCAAACTCATCCAAGCATTGGCTAGCAATTTTAGTAGGAGGGATTTCAGCTCTATCCATATCTATAGATCAGTGAATCAATATGTACCCCATTGTACCTCAAGTATTCATACCGCAAGACATATATCATGTGTTCTCTAATCTGAACATTCAATCGACAAGACAAAACTTCAACTTCAAAGGGTAAAGATTCAATTCATCACAACAAGAGTAGAGAGGAGAGAAACATCATATGATCCATCTATGTTAACAAAGCCCATGATATATCAAGATCGTGACATCTCAAGATCATGAGAGAGAGAGATTAAACACATAGCTACTGGTACAAAGCCTCAACCCCGAGGGTGGACTACTCCCTCCTCATCGCGTGGTGGCCGCTGGGATGATGAAGATGGCCACCGGAGATTATTCCCCCCTCCGGCAGGGTGCCGAAACATGGTCTAGATTGGTTTTCGCGGATACAGAGACCTTGCGGCGGCGGAACTTCTTATCTAGGTTAATCCCGAACAGTTTCAGAATATTTGGGAATTTATATTGCAAAGAGGGGGTGCGGGAGGCCACCGAGGTGGGCACAACCCACCTGGGCGCGCTAGGGGGCCCTGGCGCTCCTTGGTGTGTTGTGCCCCCCTCGGCGCACCCGCAGGTGCAGCTCAGGCCCAATGGGTTCCTTCCGGTCCAGAAAAAATCTCTGTAAAGTTTCGTTGCGTTTGGACTCCGTTTGACATTGGTTTTCCCCGAAGAGGAGAGGATGATGCAGCAGAGTAGCGTAAGTATTTCCCTCAGTTTTTGAGCACCAAGGTATCAATCCAGTAGGAGGCCACGCTCAAGTCCCTCGTACCTGCACAAAACGATAGCTACACGCAACCAACGCGATTAGGGGTTGTCAATCCCTTCACGATCACTTACGAGAGTGAGATCTGATAGATAGTATTTTTGGTATTTTTGATATAGAGAGCATAAGTATTCTACAGTGGGTGAACAAATTACTATTGAGCAATTGACAGAATTGAGCATAGTTATGAGAATATCTAGGCATGATCATGTATATAGGCATCATGTCCGTGACAAGTAGATCGAAATGATTCTGCATCTACTACTATTACTCCACTCATCGACCGCTATCTAGCATGCATCTAGAGTATTAAGTTAAAAACAAGAGTAACGCTTTAAGCAAGATGACATGATGTAGAGAGATAAATTCATGCAATATGAAATAAACCCCATCTTGTTATCCTCGATGGCAACGATACAATACGTGCCTTGCTGCCCCTTCTGTCACTGGGAAAGGACACCGCAAGATCAAACCCAAAGCTAAGCATTTCTCCCATGGCAAGAAAAACCAATCTAGTAGGCCAAACCAAACTGATAATTCATAGAGACTTGCAAAGATAACCAATCATACATAAAAGAATTCAGAAAAGATTCAAATATTATTCATAGATAGACTTGATCATAAACCCACAATTCATCGGTCTCAACAAACACACCGCAAAAAGAAGATTACATTGAATAGATCTCCACAAGAGAGGGGGAGAACATTGTATTGAGATCCAAAAAGAGAGAAGAAGCCATCTAGCTAATAACTATAGACCCAAAGGTCTGAGGTAAACTACTCACACTTCATCGGAGAGGCTATGATGATGTAGAAGCCCTCCGTGATGACGACCCTCTCTGGCGGAGCTCTGGAACAGGCCCCAAGATGGGATCTCATGGATACAGAAAGTTGCGGCGGTGGAATTAGGTTTTTGGCTCCGTCCCTATTCGTTTGGGGGTACGTAGGTATATATAGGAGGAAGAAGTACGTCGGTGGAGCTTCGAGGGGCCCACGAGGCAGGGGGCGCGCCCTGAGGGGGGGGCTCCCCCCACCCTCGTGGCCGCCTCTCCGATGCCTTGGCATAGGGTCCAAGTCTCCTGGGTCATATCCGGTGAGAAAATCACGTTCCAGAAAGGTTTATTCCGTTTGCACTCCGTTTGATATTCCGTTTCTTCGAAACACTGAAATAGGCAAAAAACAGCAATTCTGGGCTGGGCCTCCGGTTAATAGGGTTAGTCCCAAAAATAATATAAAAGTGGAAAATAAAGCCCAATATAGTCCAAAACAGTAGATAATATAGCATGGAGCAATCAAAAATTATAGATACGTTGGAGACGTATCAATCATCATCATTAGCTTCCTCAGTAATTGGTGTAGTAGTCACAGGAACAGATTTCTGTGATGAACTACTTTCCAATAAGGGAGCAGGTACAATTACGTCATCAAGTTCTACTTTCCTCCCACTCACTTCTTTTGAGAGAACCTCCTTCTCTAGAAAGGTCCATTCTCAGCAACGAATATCTTGCCTTCGGATCTGTGATAGAAGGTGTACCCAACATTTTCTTTTGGGTATCCTATGAAGACGCACTTCTCCGATTTGGGTTTGAGCTTATCAGGTTGAAACTTTTTCACATAAGCATTGCAACCTCAAAGTTTAAGAAACGACAGCTTAGGTTTCTTGCCAAACCATAGTTCATACGGTGTCGTCTCAACAGATTTAGATGGTGCCCTATTTAACGTGAATGCAGCTATCTCTAATGCATAACCCCAAAACGATAGTGGTAGATCGGTAAGAGACATCATAGATCGCAACATATCTAATAAAGTACGGTTATGACGTTCGGACACACCATTACACTGCGGTGTTCTAGGTGGTGTGAGTAGTGAAACTATTTCACATTGTTTTAACTGAAGGCCAAACTCGTAACTCAAATATTTTGCCTCTGCGATCATATCGTAGAAACTTTTATTTTCTTGTTACGATGATTCTCCACTTCACTCTGAAATTCTTTGAACTTTTCAAATGTTTCAGACTTGTGTTTCATCAAGTAGATATACCCATATCTGCTCAAATCATCTATGAAGGTCAGAAAATAACGATACTTGCCGTGAGCCTTAACACTCATCGGACCGCATACATCAGTATGTATTATTTCCAATAAGTCAGTTGCTCGCTCCATTGTTCCGGAGAACGGAGTCTTAGTCATCTTGCCCATGAGGCATGGTTCGCAAGTATCAAGTGATTCATAATCAAGTGTTTCCAAAAGTCCATCAGCATTGAGTTTCTTCATGCGCTTTACACCAATATGACCTAAACGGCAGTGCCACAAATAAGTTGCACTATCATTATTAACTTTGCATCTTTTGGCTTCAATATTATGAAAATGTGTATCACCACGATCGAGATCCAACAAACCATTTTCATTGGGTGTATGACCATAGAAGATTTTATTCATGTAAACAGAACAACAATTATTCTCTAATTTAAATGAATAACCGTATTGCAATAAACATGATCAAATCATATTCATGCTCAACGCATACACCAAATAACACTTATTTATGTTCAACACTAATCCCAAAAGTATAGGGAGTGTGCGATGATGATCATATCAATCTTGGAACTACTTCCAACACACATCGCCACTTCACCCTTAACTAGACTTTGTTTATTCTGCAACTCCCGTTTCGAGTTACTAATCATTGCAACTGAACTAGTATCAAATACTTAGGGGTTGCTATAAACACTAGTAAAGTACACATCAATAACGTGTATATCAAATATACCTTTGTTCACTTTGCCATCCTTCTTATCCACCAAATAGTTGGGGCAGTTCCGCTTCCAGTGACCAGTTCCTTTGCAGTAGAAGCACTCAGTCTCAGGCTTAGATCCAGACTTGGGCTTCTTCACTTGAGCAGCAACTCGCTTGCCGTTCTTCTTGAAGTTCCCCTTCTTCCCTTTGCCCTTTTCTTGAAACTAGTGGTCTTGTCCACCATCAACACTTGATGTTTTTCTTGATTTCTACCTTTGTCCATTTCAGCATCACGAAGAGCTTGGGAGTCATTTCCGTTATCCCATGCATATTATAGTTCATCGTGAAGTTCTAGTAACTTGGTGATAGTGACTAGAGAACTCTGTCAATCACTATCTTATCAGGAAGATTAACTCCCGTTTCATTCAAGTGATTGTAGTACCCAGACAATCTGAGCACATGCTCACTGCTTGAGCTATTCTCCTCCATCTTTTAGCTATAGAACTTGTTGGAGACTTCATATCTCCCAACTCGGGTATTTTCTTGAAATATTAACTTCAACTCCTGGAACATCTCATATGGTCCATGACGTTCAAAACGTCTTTGAAGTCCCGATTCTAAGCCGTTAAGCATGGTGCACTAAACTATCAAGTAGTCATCATATTGAGCTAGCCAAACGTTCATAACATCTGCATCTGCTCCTGCAATAGGTCTGGCACCTAGCGGTGCATCAAGGACATAATTCTTCTGTGCAGCAATGAGGATAATCCTCAGATCACGGATCCAATCCACATTATTGCTACTAACATCTTTCAACTCATTTTTCTCTAGGAACATATCTAAATAAAACAAGGGAGCTAAACGCGAGCTATTGATCTACAACATATATATGCTAATACTACCAGGACTAAATTCATGATAAATTAAAGTTCAATTAATCATATTACTTAATAACTCCCACTTAGATAGACATCCCTCTAATCTTCTAAGTGATCACGTGATCCATATCAACTAAACCATGTCCGATCATCACGTGAGATGGAGTAGTTTCAATGGTGAACATCACTATGTTGATCATATGTACCATATGATTCACGCTCGACCTTTTGGTCTCAGTGTTCCGAGGCCATATCTGTTATATGCTAGGCTCGTCAAGTTTAACCTGAGTATTCCGCGTGTGCAATTGTTTTGCACCCTTTGTATTTGAACGTAGAGCCTATCACACCCGATCATCACGTGGTGTCTCAGCACGAAGAACTTTCGCAACGGTGCATACTCAGGGAGAGCACTTATACCTTGATAATTTAGTGAGAGATCTTCTTATAATGCTACCGTCAATCAAAGCAAGATAAGATGTATAAAAGATAAACATCACATGAAACCATAATATGTGACATGATATGGCCATCATCATCTTGTGCCTTTGATCTCCATCTCCAAAGCATCGTCATGATCTCCATCGTCACCGGCATGACACCATGATCTCCATCATCTTGATCTATATCAATGTGTCATCACATGGTCGTCTCGCCAACTATTGCTCTTGCAACTATTGCTATCGCATAGTGATAAAGTAAAGCAATTATTTGGCGATTGCATCTTATGCAATAAAGAAACAACCATAAAACTTCTACCAGTTGCCGATAACTTCAACAAAACATGATCATCTTATACAACAACTTATATCTCATCACATCTTGACCATATCACATCACAACATGCCCTGTAAAAACAAGTTAGACGTCCTCTACTTTGTTGTTGCAAGTTTTACGTGGCTGCTACGGGCTGAGCAAGAACCGTTCTTACCTATGCATAAAAACCACAACGATAGTTCGTCAAGTTAGTGCTGTTTTAACCTTCTCAAGGACCGGGGTAGCCACACTCGGTTCAACTAAAGTTGGAGAAACTGTCACCCGCTAGTCACCTGTGTGCATAACACGGTGGTAAAACCAGTCTCGCGTAAGCGTACGCGTAATGTTGGTTCGGGCCGCTTCATCCAACAATACCGCCGAACCAAAGTGTGACATGCTGGTAAGCAGTATGAATTGTATCGCCCACAACTCACTTGTGTTCTACTCGTGCATATAACATCAACGCATAAAACCTGGCTCGGATGCCACTGTTGGGGAACGTAGTAATTTCAAAAAATTGCTACGCACACGCAAGATCATGGTGATGCATAGCAACGAGAGGGGAGAGTGTGTCCATGTACCCTCGTAGACCGAAAGCGGAAGCGTTAGCACAACACAGTTGATGTAGTCGTACGTCTTCATGATCCGACCGATCAAGTACCGAACGCACGGCATCTCCGAGTTCTGCACACGTTCAACTCGATGACGTCCCTCGAACTCCGATCCAGCCGAGCTTTGAGGGAGAGTTCCGTCAGCACGATGGCGTGGTGACGATGATGATGTTCTACCGACGCAGGGCTTCGCCTAAGCACTGCTACGATATTATCGAGGTGGACTATGGTGGAGGGGGGCACCACACACGGCTAAGAGATCCAAGGGATCAATTGTTGTGTCTCCAAGGGGTGCCCCCTTCCCCGTATATAAAGGAGTGGAGAAGGGGGAGGCCTGGCCCTCTCTATGGCGCGCCCTAGGAGGAGTCCTACTCCCACCGGGAGTAGGATTCCCCCCCCCCCCTTCCAAGTAGTAGGAGTAGGAGTCAAGGAAAGGGGAGAGAGAAGAGAAGGAAGGAGGGGGCGCAGCCCCTCCCCCTAGTCCAATTCGGACTAGGCCTTGGGGGGCGCCCAGCCTCTCCTCTCTCTTTGCCCTAAAGCCCAATAAGGCCCATATACTCCCGGGCGAATTCCCTAACTCTCCGGTACTCCGAAAAATACCCGAATCACTCGGAACCTTTCCGATGTCCGAATATAGTCGTCCAATATATCAATCTTTACGTCTCGACCATTTCAAGACTCCTCGTCATGTCCCCGATCTCATCCGAGACTCCGAACTACCTTCGGTACATAAAAACACATAAACTCATAATATAACCGTCATCGAACTTTAAGCGTGCGGACCCTACGGGTTCGAGAACAATGTAGACATGACCGAGACACGTCTCTGGTCAATAACTAATAGCGAAACCTGGATGCTCATATTGGCTCCCACATATTCTACGAAGATCTTTATCGGTCAAACCGCATAATAACATGCGTTGTTCCCTTTGTCACCGGTATGTTACTTGCCCGAGATTCGATCGTCGGTATCTCAATACCTAATTCAATCTCGTTACCGGAAAGTCTCTTTACTCATTCTGTAATACATCATCCCACAACTAACTCATTAGTTAAAATGCTTGCAAGGCTTATAGTGATGTGCATTACTGAGTGGGCCCAGAGATACCTCTCCGACAATCGGAGTGACAAATCCTAATCTCGAAATACGCCAACCCAACAAGTACCTTCGGAGACACCTGTAGAGCACCTTTATAATCACCCAGTTACGTTGTCACGTTTGGTAGCACACAAAGTGTTCCTCCGGTAAGCGGGAGTTCATAATCTCATAGTCATAGAAACATGTATAAGTCATGAAGAAAGCAATAGCAACATACTAAACGATCAAGTGCTAAGCTAACGGAATGGGTCAAGTCAATCACATCATTCTCCTAATGATGTGATCCCGTTAATCAAATGACAACTCATGTATATGGTTAGGAAACATAACCATCTTTAATTAACGAGCTAGTCAAGTAGAGGCATACTAGTGACACTCTGTTTGTCTATGTATTCACACATGTATTATGTTTCCGGTTAATACAATTCTAGCATGAATGATAAACATTTATCACGATATAAGGAAATAAATAATAACTTTATTATTGCCTCTAGGGCATATTTCCTTCAATAGACATCATGAGCCGCCGCCTCCCCAAAACTAGGGTTCTTTGCCTCCCACCGGCGCCGGCGCCGGTCCGTCCCGTCTTCGGTGGCCTTAGGGCCATGGAGGCGGAGTGGATCTCGGCCCTTGCCGGTGGGAGCGCTCCGTTTTCATATCTTTTTTCGAGCTTTGTTAGGGTTTGTGTCCTTCTCAGGAAGGCGAGACGGCGGCGGCTTCCTGAAGATGGAATAAAGGTCTCCGCGTCTAGTCCCTGTTCCGGTGATGTGTGTAGCATCATCGGTGGGCGTGTGGAGGTGTGTCTCCGGCGGATCTTTCTTTGGTAGATTTGCTCGGATCTGTTCGTCGTTCGTCTTCGTTCGTGTGTCTTCTGGTTGGATCCTTTTGATCTACACACTTCATCCACAGCGGTTGCTGTTCTGGTGCGTTGGTTCTATGGGACCTTAGCACTACGACTTCCCGACTGTCTACTACAACAAGGTTTGCCCGGCTCCGGTGAGGGAGGGGCGATGACAGCGGCGCGTCTTTGGCTCGCTTCAGTGTTTGTAGTCGTCGCTAGGTGGTCTACGGATCTGGATAGTATCATGTTTTTAAAAGCCCCAGATTTGTCTTTTTTGCACAGACCTCTGTTCAACGTATTTCATCGTGAAATTTACAGACTTGTGCACTATGCCTTCATCTATCTCTGTATTTTTTCCACAATTTTTTTAAACATAAAGATCTTAAATCTTAAATTTTTTGAATTTTGCATTTGCAGGCCTCCATGGAGCTCGGCCTCCAAAAGCAATTTCTGGCAGCTGGCTACATTATTAACCATACTGTAATAGTGTAAATGAGTCGATCAGAACAATTCATTTCCCTAATTAATTTACCAACCAAACGTGGATGGTTGATACTACCTCCGTTTCAGTTTACAAGTCCTGCACGTATACCTAGGTTGCCAATTTTATCAATCTAATATAAACTATATAACACAAAAATTATACCTTTTAAAAGTAGAAACTCCCAAGTTTATGTTGATATATTTTTTGTAATATATGATTTGTATTAGGTTGGTCAAATTGACGACCTAGGGGTACGCGCACGCCCTGTAAACTGAGAGAGATATAGTAGGATCAATTTCTGGTCCACTCCAACAATTTATTACGGAGCTAGCACATGGTCCTGTAAATTTACAGACTTGGGCACGTATGCCTTTATCTATTGATCCTCATTGTATTTCTTGCCAAATTTTGACCACAAATTTAACTAACAAAATATTCATGCATGTCATCATAAATTATATCATTGAAAATTACATTCAAATATGAATTCAAAGATATTTTTTTGTTGACATGCATTAACATTTTGTTAGTTAAATCTTAAATTAAAATTTGACATAAATTACAAAGGGGACCAAAAAACGAGGACGGAGGTAGTACCAACTTTTGGTCCATTCCAACAATTTATTACAGAGCTAGCACATGGTCCTGTAACTTTACAGACTTGTGCACTATGCCTTCATCTATTGGTCCTCATTGTATTTCTTGCCAAATTTTGACCAAAAATTTAACTAACAAAATATTCATGCATGTCATCGAAAATTATATCACTGAAAATTATATTCTAATATAAATCCAACGATATATTTTTTTTGTTAACATGCATTAACATTTTGTTAGTTAAATCTTTAATCAAAATTTAACAAAAATTACAAAGGGTACCAACAAACGAGGACGGAGGTAGTACCAACTTTTGATCCATTCCGACAATTTACGAGGGAGCTACTGATGCATATGGTCCTGTGTGCTACTAGTCCTCCACTGACGAAGAAGATATATGAGGGCCATGCTTGAGAATTCTAACGAGTGGCTGAAATTTTTTCCACACAAATCTGGCATAACATTTTCTTTGCATAAAAAAGCTAGCACATCTATAAAAGGGCGGCACTAGTGCCTTAGTCCGGCAGCAAGATCGATCGATCATTCATACTACCTAACATACTCATGTGGATGACGATGGTAGTGAGAGTGAGAGCGGCCATTCTGGCCGTCGTCTTTGCCACGGCGCTCGCCACAGCCGCCCGCGCCGATGGGGAGTGCGGCGCCAACAACAAGTGCGCGAACTGCCTCTGCTGCAGCAGCTACGGGTACTGCGGCAGCAGCGACGCCTACTGTGGCCACGGCTGCCAGAGCCAGTGCAACGGGTGTACCCCTGCTCCGGCCCCGGTTCCAACTCCCCCGGCTCCCCCAGCTCCTCCCGGCGAGGGCGTGGCATCCATCCTGTCAAGGGACCTCTTCGAGAATATGCTCCGCCATCGTAACTACACGGCCTGCCCCGCCCGCGGGTTCTACACCTATGAAGCCTTCATCGCTGCTGCCACCACGTTCCCCGACTTCGGCACCGCAGGTAACCTAGAGACGCAGAAGCGGGAGGTGGCGGCCTTCTTCGGCCAGACCTCCCACGAGACCACCGGCGGGTGGCCCACGGCCGAGGACGGCCCCTACTTCTGGGGCTACTGCCACAAGGAGGAGATTGACAAGTCCTCCGATTACTGCCAGCCGTCGGTCCAGTGGCCGTGCGCGCGCGGCAAGAAGTACTACGGCCGCGGCCCCATGCAGCTCTCTTGGAACTACAACTACGGCCCGGCGGGCGCAGCCATTGGCGGGGGGGACCTGCTGAACAACCCGGACGTGGTGGCCACGGACCCGACGATGTCGTTCAAGGCGGCACTGTGGTTCTGGATGACTGCCCAGGCGAACAAGCCGTCGTGCCACGACGTGATCACGGGCAAGTGGAAACCGTCGGCCGCGGACAAGGACGCTGGTCGGGCGCCCGGGTATGGTGTCATCACCAATATCATAAACGGCGGGCTCGAGTGTGGCACAGGGCAGGAGGACCCCCGTGTGGTCGACCGGATCGGGTTTTATAAAAATTACTGCGACCTCCTCCACGTCGGCTACGGGAGCAACCTCGACTGTTACAACCAGAGGCCCTTCAACAGCGGGCTCTCGGCTGGGCTCGCGTCGCAGTGACAACATACTAAGACTTTGAGTGAGCCTTCTCCTCATGCATGGGTGTGTGAATGTGATCATCAATAAATAAAGTCGAGGAAGTACCGTGTGAGTGAATAAATGGATGAATAAATAAATTTTCTATAGTTGCGTGGGGGTATCTCTCGATGTAGAGATTGAAAATGTTGCCCTCTTTATTAAACACGTGTCTTTTTTGTGTTTGTTGTTGTTTATATGAAATCGCGGCTATAATACTTTGATCTTGAGCACGTTTCATGTTGGCTATGTAGATCTGTGCATCATACTTCCAATTTTCTTTGGAGATAGAATTGAGTGACAAAAAACATGAATTTCATTATAGATGTAGGGTCCACACAAGTTGGTCATCTTCTAATGAATTACAACAGGGTTCTGCCTATTAACCGTCCCACCAAGACATGATTGATTTGAGATGACAGCAACAGATATCATTGTCAAGCAATAGTGCCCCCCTACCACACGCCACAGTGACAGTCAAGGGGAAGGGGAGACACTAGTATGGAAAACCCTAGTAGTATCACGAGTTTAATGCCTAGCAGTAGCGTGACCCTACCCCACTACTGCTACCGTACGTAGCAATAGCGTGGGTCCACCCAGCGCTACTCCTAACTAGTTGCAGTGCGGCTATGGAACATGCGCCGCTGCTAAGCCCGCGTTGTTGCTACCGCATTACCCCGTGCTACTGATTATATTTTCTGTATTTTTTCATGCATGTGTTTACGCTGTATTTGTATAGATTTTATACAATAGGAACATACACATACAATAAAACTATATGAGATAGGAATATCTCATCGTTGTTGTCATCGTCATCATATCGAAGTGGTACAACATAGTCTCATCACATCATCATCATCATCATCATGATCCAACACAAATGATGTCTCGTCATCTCAAAATAGCGGTACAAGTGCAACTACATGGTGGTCACATGCACATGTTTCATCATCTATCTAAACCATGATACACAAGAGAAGAGTGATCACAATAAGGAAGAGTGGTATTATGTAGTAATTCTTGAGGCGTCGTTTTTTATTCCTCTCTGGCGCTAGCATGAACCTCAAGTAACTAGCTCCGACATTCCTTCTCCTTTCAAACCTTTCTAGTTGTCGCCCGGGAAGCAATACACTTGGGCCTGACACTCTTGCCACTCGTAGTATACTCCTAAAACCCTTCCTATGTACATGACATAGCACTTCTTCGCCATCGATGATCTATGTACCTGTTAGAGATGCATCGTCATCACGCAAATTCAACGATAATATGCAACATAATATACTAGAGCAACATGAAGAGAAAGAGTTAGCAAATACAAGGATGCAACATATAGTAACATATATAATTAACTAAGTTCATCATACTCAAACTAATTAACTAGAGCGCGACACCATTTACATCACACGAAGTTTCATCGTACAGAAATTCAAAGTTTCATCACACAAAGTTTCATCGTATAGAAAGTCGATCGGTCAATGTTCCCTTCATCCAAATCCGGGAGGATGCACCCTAGCTTCGTGAAAGTCACCATGTCTGGACGCTGTAGGTCTTCGCGATTTTGGACGTCAGCACGCGATATTGCCGGGCCGGTGTAGAATATCTCATTCTTTTCAAGGACATCTTTCATGATGATTTGCTCAATTTCCGGCTGGATGCGATAGAATCAGGTTGGAGTTGATGATCTGGTACGGCTCCTAATATAAGCCTTCAGCACATTTGCGGATATGGACATCGGATGAAGATGTCATGCAACGGTTTTGACGTTCCCTCATGTACTCCATCATGTGATGGATTGATACGTCCATTTTGCATCATGCTTTTATGTTGATATTTATTGCACCATGGGATGTTATTACACATTATGTCACAATACTTATGCCTTTTCTCTCTTATTTTACAAGGTTTACATAAAGAGGGAGAATGCCGGCCGCTGGAATTCTGGGCTGGAAAAAGAGCAAACGTTGGAGACCTATTCTGCACAACTCAAAAAGCCCCGAAACTCCACGAAACACAGTTTCAGAAAATATAAAAAATATATGGCGCAAGAGATACGTCAGGGGGGGCACCACCTGTACACGAGGGTGGGGGGCGCCCCCCTGGGCGCGCCCCCCTGCCTCATGGGCCACCTGGTGACTCCCCAATGCCCATCTTCTCCTATATGAGGTGTTTTGACCTGGAAAAAATCAGGAGGATGCTTTCAGGATGAAGCGCCGCCGTTTCGAGGCGGAACCTTGGAGGAACCAATCTAGGGCTCCGGCGAAGCTGTTTTGCCGGGGATACTTCCCTCCGGGAGGGGGAAATCATCGCCATCGTCATCACCAACAACTCTCCCATCTTGGGGAGGGTTATCTTCATCAACATCTTCACCAGCACCATCTCCTCTCAAACCCTAGTTCATCTCTTGTATCCAATCTTTGTACCAACACCTCAGATTGGTATCTGTAGGTTGCTAGTAGTGTTGATTACTCCTTGTAGTTGATGCTAGTTGGTTTACTTGGTGGAAGATCATATCTTCAGATCCATTATGCATATTAATACCCCTCTGATCATGAACATGAATATTCTTTGTGAGTAGTTACGTTTGTTCCTGAGGACATGGGAGAAGTCTTTCTATAAGTAGTCATGTGAATTTGGTATTCGTTCGATATGTTGATGAGATGTATGTTGTCTTTCCTCTAGTGGTGTCATGTGAACGTCGACTACATGACACTTCACCATTGTTTGGGCCTAGAGGAAGGCATTGGGAAGTAATAAGTAGATGATGGGTTTCTAGAGTGACAGAAGCTTAAACCCTAGTTTCTGTGTTGCTTCATAAGGGCTGATTTGGATCCATATGTTTCATGCTATGGTTAGGTTTACCTTAATACTTCTTCTGTAGTTGCGGATGCTTGCAACAGAGGTTAATCATAAGTGGGATGCTTGTCCAAGGAAGGGGATGTAACGCCCCGGACATACCCGCCGGTGGTCGTTACTCCTGGCAGGATCTAGACTGGCCCCACATATCAATACTAGTCTTTTCTGCGCACTTTGTCCTCACTCGTGCGCACCCGGGAGAAACTTCCCAGTCGGTCACCCATCCCGAAACTACTCCAAGCTGAGCCTCCCGGAAAAGAAGGAATTCCTTATTGATATGAGTAGTCTATCATCCCTAATAAGCCAGGCTATCACAGGGCAGCACCCACGCACCGGTCCACCCACGTACCAAATTATCAAAGTAACGAACGCGAATCATATGAACGTGATGAAAACTAGCTTGACGATAATCCCCATGTGTCCTCGGGAGCACTTTCCTTCATATAAGAGTTTGTCCAGGATTGTCCTTTGCTACAAAAAGGATTGGGCCATCTTGCTGCACCATATTTACTTTTACTATTATTTAGTTGTTACCAATTACCTTGTCACACAACTATCTGTTACCAATAATTTCAGTGCTTGCAGAAAATACCTTACTGAAAACTGTCAATCATTTCCTTCTGCTCCTCGTTGGGTTCGACACTCTTACTTATCGAAAGGACTACGATAGATCCCCTACACTTGTGGGTCATCAAGACTCTTTTCTAGCGCCGTTGCCGGGGAGTGAAGCGCCTTTGGTAAGTGGAATTTGGTAAGGAAAAATTTATGTAGTGTGCTGAAATTTACTGTCACCTATTACTATGGCTCATAATCCTTTGAGGGGCTTGTTCGGGGTACTTCACCCCGACCAGTAGAGCAAAGTGTTGCTCCTCAACCTACTGAACCTACTAAAAATGTTTGATTTGAAATTCCTTCGGGTATGATAGAGAAACTGCTAGCTAATCCCTTTACAGGAGATGGAACACTGCGTCCCGATTTGCACCTAATCTATGTGGATGAAGTTTGTGGATTATTTAAGCTTGCATGTATGCCCGGCGATGTTATCAAGAAGAAGGTCTTCCCTTTACCTTTGAAGGGAGATGCATTGACATGGTTTAGGCTATGCGATGATATTGGATCATGGAACTACAATCGATTGAAGGTTGAATTTCATCAGAAGTTCTATCATATGCATCAGGTTCATCATGATCGTAATTATATATATATATATAATTTTTGGCCTCGCGAAGGATAAAGTGTCGCTCAAGCTTGGGGAGGCTTAAGTCAATGTTATATTCATGCCCCAATCATAAGCTCTCAAGAGAAATGATCATTCAAAAATTTTATGCTCGGCTTTCTCTCAATAATCGCTCCATGCTCGATACTTCTTGTACTGGTTCTTTTATGATGAAGACTATTGAATTCAAATGGGATTTATTGGAAAGAATTAAACGCAACTCTGAAGATTGGGACCTCGACGAAGGTAAGGAGTCAGGTATAACCCTTAAGTTTGATTGTGTTAAATCTTTTATGCATACCGATGTTTTCCGTGAATTTAGCACTAAATATGGACTTGACTCTAAGATAGTAGCTTCTTTCTATGAATCATTTGCTACTCATGTTGATCTCCCTAAGGAGAAGTGATTTAAATACCATCCTCCCATTGAAGTAAAAGAAGTTGAACCTATTAAAGTTCAAGAAAATACTATCACTTATAATGTTGATCCTATTGTTCCTACCGCTTATATTGAGAAACCGCCTTTGCCTGTTAGGATAAAGGATCATGCTAAAGCTTCAACTGTGGTTCGTAAGAGTAATACTAGAACACCTACACCCTCTGAGCAAATTAAAGTTGAACCTAGTACTGCTATGGTTAAGGATCTCTTGGTCGATGATATAGATGGACATGTTATTTACCTCTGTGATGAAGCTGCTAGAACCGCCAAACCCGATACTAGGAATAAACATAGACCTGTTGTAGGCATGCTTGTTATTTCTGTTAAAATAGGAGATCATTGCTATCATGGCTTATGTGACATGGGTGCTAGTGTTAGTGCAATACCTCATTCCTTATATAAAGAAATTATGCACGATATTGCACCTACTGAGTTAGAAGGTATTGATGTTACTATTAAGCTTGCTAATAGAGACACTATTTCACCAGTTGGGATTGTTAGAGATGTTGAAGTCTTGTGCGGGAAGGCTAAATACCCTGCTGATTTTCTTGTTCTCGGTTCCCCACAAGATAATTTCTGCCCCATTATATTTGGTAGACCCTTCTTGAACACTGTCAATGCTAAGATAGACTGCGAAAAGGATATTGTTACTGTTGGATTAGGGGACATGTCTCATAACTTTAACTTTGCTAAATTTCGTAGACAACCCCATGATAAAGAATTGCCTAGTAAGGATGAAATTATTGGTCTTGCTTCTATTGATGTACCTCCTAACGATCCATTACAACAATATATGTTAGACCATGAAAATGATATGTATATGAATGAGAGAAGGGAAATAGATGAAATATTCTTTAAGCAGGGACCCTTATTGAAAAACAACTTGCCTGTTGAAATCCTAGGGGATCCTCGTCCACCCAAGGGTGATCCCGTGTTTGAACTTAAACCTTTACCTGATACTCTTAAGTACGTTTATCTTTAAGAAAAGAAGATATATCCTATTATTATTAGTGCTAACCTTTCAGAGCAGGAAGAAGAAAAATTATTGAAAACTCTGAAGAAGCACCGTGCTGCTATCGGATATACTCTGGATGATCTTAAGGGCATTAGTCCCACTCTATGCCAACACAAGATAAAGTTGGAAGAGGACGCGAAACCGATTGTCGATCATCAACGACGGTTAAATCCTAATATGAAAGAAGAGGTAAGGAAGGAAATACTAAAGCTTCTAGAGGCAGGTATAATTTATCCATTTGCTGATAGCCAGTGGGTAAGCCATGTCCATTGTGTCCCTAAGGAGGGATGTATTACTGTAGTTCCTAATGATAAAGAAGAATTGACCCCGCAAAGAGTTGTTACAGGTTATAGGATGGTAATTGATTTCCGTAAATTAAATAAAGCCACTAAGAAAGATCATTACCCTTTGCCTTTTGTTGATCAAATGCTAGAAAAGTTATCCAAACATACCCATTTCTGCTTTCTAGATGGTTACTCTGGTTTCTCTCAAATACCTGTGTCAAAAGGGGATCAAGAAAAGACCACTTTTACTTGTCCTTTAGGTACCTATGCTTATAGACGTATGCCTTTTGGTCTATGTAATGCACCTGCTACCTTTCAAAGATGCATGATGGCTATATTCCCTGATTTTTGTGAAAAGATTGTTGAGGTTTTCATGGATCATTTTTCCGTTTACAAAACTTCTTTTGATGATTGCTTGAGCAACCTTGATCGAGTTTTGCAGAGATGTGAAGAAACTAATCTTGTCTTGAATTGGGAAAAGTGCCACTTTATGGTTATTGAAGGCATTGTCTTGGGGCATAAAATTTCTGAAAGAGGTATTGAAGTTGATAAAGCTAAAGTTGATGATATTGAAAAGATGCCGTGTCCCAAGGACATAAAAGGTATAAAAAGTTTCCTTGGTCATGCCGGGTTTTATAGGAGGTTCATTAAGGACTTTTCCAAAATCTCTAGGCCCCTGACTAATCTCTTACAAAAAGATGTTCCTTTGTCTTTGATGATGATTGTGTAGAAGCATTTGAAATACTTAAGAAAGCATTGATCTCTGCACCTATTGTCCAGCCTCCTGACTGGAATTTACCCTTTGAGATTATGTGTGATGCTAGTGATTATGCTGTAGGTGTTGTTCTAGGACAAAGAGTTGATAAGAAATTGAATGTTATCCAATATGCTAGTAAAACTCTAGACAGTGCCCAGAGAAATTATGCTACTACTGAGAAGGAGTTTTTAGCAGTTGTATTTGCTTGTGATAAGTTTAGACCTTATATTGTTGATTCTAAAGTAACTATTCACACTGATCATGCTACTATCAAATACCTTATGGAAAAGAAAGATGCTAAACCTAGACTTACTAGATGGGTTCTCCTGCTACAAGACTTTGATTTGCATGTTATGGATAGAAAGGGAGCTGAGAACCCCGTTGCAGACAACTTGTCTAGGCTAGAGAATATTCTTGATGACCCACTACCTATTGATGATAGCTTTCCTGATGAACAATTAGTTGTCATAAATGCTTCTCGCATTGCTCCATGGTATGATGATTATGCTAATTACATTGTTGCTAAGTTTATACCACCTAGTTTCACATACCAGCAAAAGAAAAAGTTCTTCTATGATTTAAGACATTACTTCTGGGATGACCCACACCTTTATAAAGAAGGAGTAGATGGTATTATTAGACGTTGTGTACCTGAGCATGAACAGGAACAGATCCTATGCAAGTGCCACTCCGAGGCTTACGGAGGACACCATGCTGGAGATAGAACTGCACATAAGGTATTGCAATCAGGTTTTTATTGGCCTACTCTCTTCAAGGATGCCCGTAAGTTTGTCTTATCTTGTGATCAATGTCAAAGAATCGGTAATATTAGTAGACGCCAACAAATTCCTATGAATTATTCACTTGTTATTGAACCATTTGATGTCTGGGCCTTTGATTATATGGGACTGTTTCCTTCCTCTAATGGGTATACACATATTTTAGTTGTTGTTGATTACGTTACTAAGTGGGTAGAAGTTATTCCAACTAGTAGTGCTGATCACAACACCTCAATTAAGATGCTTAAAGAAGTTATTTTTCCGAGGTTTGGAGTCCCTAGATACTTAATGACCAATGGTGGTTCACACTTTATTCATGGTGCTTTCCGTAAAATGCTTGCTAAGTATGATGTTACTCATAGAATTGCATCCCCTTGCCACCCACAGTCTAGTGGTCAAGTAGAACTAAGTAATAGAGAGCTGAAATTAATTTTGCAAAAGACTATTAATAGGTCTAGAAAGAATTGGTCCAAGAAACTTGATGTTGCATTATGGGCCTATAGAACTGCGTACAAAAATCCTATGGGTATGTCTCCGTATAAAATGGTTTATGGAAAAGCATGTCACTTACCTCTCGAACTAGAACATAAGGCATATTGGGCTATTAAAGAGCTCAATTACGATTTCAAACTTGCCGGTGAGAAGAGGTTATTTGACATTAGCTCACTAGATGAATGGAGAACCCAAGCCTATGAGAATGCCAAACTGTTTAAAGAAAAGGTCAAAAGATGGCATGACAAAAGGATACAAAAGCTGGAGTTTAACGTAGGTGATTATGTCTTGCTATACAACACTCGTTTAAGATTTTTTGCAGGAAAACTTCTCTCTAAATGGGAAGGTACTTACGTTATCGAGGAGGTCTATCGTTCCGGTGCCATAAAAATCAACAACTTCGAAGACACAAATCTGAAGGTGGTGACCGGTCAAAAATCAAACATTATATCTCAAGTAATCCTATAAATGTTGAAACCAATGTTATTGAAACCGTAACCTCGGAGCAACACATAAGGGACACTTTCCAGAACGATTCAGACCCTGAAAAGGAAGAGGTATGTGGAACGATAAGTAAGCCGACTCCAAAACAGTTCTAATGGCAATTTTTCACCGTTTTGGAATATTTAGAAAAATAGAAAAATAAGAGGCAGTCCTGAAAGGACACGAGGCGTCCACGAGGGTGGAGGGCGCGCCCTACCCCCTGGGCGCGCCCCCCTGCCTCGCGGGCACCTCGTGTGCCTCCCGGACTCCGATTTCCTGCACGTTACTTCTTTTGGTCGGTAAAAATTCACTATATATTCTCCCGAAGGATTTGACCACCGTATCACGCAAAAATCCTCTGTTTTTGTTTCGAGCTATTTCCTGCTAGGGTTGACAAGGCCAGGCATCATGTCGTCCTCCTCCTCCAACAATGAGGGGAACGATGCATTGCTAATGAATATAGAGCTAAAGAGGGAAGAACCCGGGGAGATCAACAAGGAGAATAGGATCAAGAAGGCTATGGAAGATCAGGCTCAGGAAGCACAAGAAGAAGACATCCTTCGACCCCTTCCAAACCTTTTTACTTCAACTGAGATTGAAGCTTTCAAGATGATTGAGTTAGCTCAAATACAAAACAAGTATCTCAGAAGTGAAAATATTTTGCTGAACGAGCATATCGCCGCACTCAAGGGTATAATCCGCAAGTTGGAGGATCTCCTACGCTCGATGTATGATGATCCGTCATCACTGCTTCCAACTCCATCGTCACCACCTCCGAAGAAGGAGACATAATCATATGGGTATGGGCACTCCCCTTGGCAACTGCCAAGCTTGGGGGAGGTGCCCCGGTATCGTATCACCATCACACTCCTATCTTTACCGTTTTTCTTAGTTTGGTCCTTTTGGTAATATCTTGATCTAGTGGAATAAAGTTTAGTATGATCTAGTTGTGAGCTTTTGCTTTTTGATCTTTACCTTTGTAATCAAGTCCGTGAGCTATATATAATAAAGATTAGTGTTGAGTCAAGGGCTTGATTCTCTCGCTATGGTCATGAGAGAATAAAAGAAAATATAAAAAGTATCAAAGAGATCATATTGACCTTATGGAAGGTAATGACTTCACATATAAAGAGTATGATGAATAAAAGTTGTTGAGAGTTGACAAACATAGTTTTGGTCATCGTTGAAATTAATAGGAAGTAATAAATAAATAGAGGTTTTCACATACAAACATACTATCTTGGACATCTTTTATGATTTTGAGCACTCATTAAAATATGACATGCTAAAGAGTTGATGTTGGACAAGGAAGACAACATAATGAGTTATGTTTTCTTATATCCGAAAAAAAGTATATTGTCATGGATCATCCAACATGTTGAGCTTGCCTTTCCTCCTCATGCTAGTCAAAACTCCTTGCACCATGTAGAGATACTACTTGTGCTTCCATACAACCTCAAACCCACTTTTGCCATGAGAGTCCACTATACCTACCTATGGATTGAGTAAGATCCTTCAAGTAAGTTGTCATTATTGCAACTCTCTAAAATATGTATGATCTATTAGTGTGGAGAAAATAAGCTTTATACGATCTTATGATATGGAAGTAATAAAAGCGACGGACTGCATAATAAAGGTCCCTATCACAAGTGGCAATATAAAGTGACATTCTTTTACGCTAAGATTTTGTACATCCAACCATAAAAGCACATGACAATCTCTGATTCCCTCTACGAAGGGCCTATCATTTGTTCTTACCTTATAAGAGTCAAGGTGATTTTCACCTTTCCTTTTTACATTTTATCCTTTGGCAAGCATATTTTGTTGGAAAGATCCTAACATATATACCCAATTGGATTTAAGTTATCATGGTCCATTACTGTTGACATTACCCTTGAGGTAAAAGGTTGGGAGGCAATACCAAAAGCCCCTATCTTTCTCTGTGTCCGATTAAAACTCCATACCCATAAGTATTGCGTGAGCGTGAGCAATTGTGAAAGACTGAATGATAGTTGAGTATGTGGACTTGCTGCAAAGCTCTAATATTGAGTCTTTCCGATATTACGATAAATTGCAATTGCTTCAATGGCCGAGATCATAGTTTGTTAGTTTTCAATGAAGTTTCTGGTTCATACTTGATTTTGTGAATAGATTGTTACTTTAGCATAAGAGTCATATGACAATATATATATGTGTGTGTGTGTGTGTGTGTGTTGATGTTATAAGTTTGATCATGATGCCCTCATGTCCGTATTTTATTTTTATCGACACCTCTATCTCTAAACTTGTGGACATGTTTTTTGATGTCGGCTTTCGCTTGAGGACAAGCGAGGTCTAAGCTTGGGGGAGTTGATACCTCCATTTTGCATCATGCTTTTATGTTGATATTTATTGCACTATGGGCTGTTATTACACGTTATGTCACAATACTTATGCCTTTTCTCTCTTATTTTACAGGGTTTACATAAAGAGGGAGAATGCCGGCAGCTGGAATTCTGGGATGGAAAAGAAGCAAACATTGGAGACCTATTCTGTACAACTCAAAAAGCCCCAAAACTCCACGAAACACAGTTTTAGAAAATATAAAAAATATCTGGCGGAAGAGATACGTCAGGGGGGCCACCACCTGTCCACGAGGGCTGGGGGCGCCCCCTCCCCCCTGGGCGCGCCCCCTGCCTCGTGGTCCACCTGGTGACTCCCCGATGCCCATCTTCTCCTATATGAGCTGTTTTGACCTGGAAAAAAATCAGGAGGAGGCTTTCGGGACGAAGCGCCGCCGTTTCGAGGCGGAACCAATCTAGGGCTCTGGCGGAGCTGTTCTGTCGGGGATACTTCCCTCCGGGAGGGAGAAATCATCGCCATCGTCATCACCAACCACTCTCCCATCTTGGGGAGGGTTATCTTCATCAACATCTCAAACCCTAGTTCATCTCTTGTATCCAATCTTTGTACCAGAACCTCAGATTGGTACATGTAGGTTGCTAGTAGTGTTGATTACTCCTTGTAGTTGATGCTAGGTGGTTTACTTGGTCGAAGATCATATGTTCAGATCCATTATGCATATTAATACCCCTCTGATCATGAACATGAATATGCTTTGTGAGTAGTTACGTTTGTTTCCGAGGACATGGGAGAAGTCTTGCTATAAGTAGTCATGTGAATTTGGTATTCGTTCGATATTTTGATGAGATGTATGTTGTATTTCCTCTAGTGGTGTCATGTGAACGTCGACTACATGACACTTCACCATTGTTTGGGCCTAGAGGAAGGCACTGGGAAGTAATAAGTAGATGATGGGTTGCTAGAGTGACAGAAGCTTAAACCCTAGATTATGCGTTGCTTCGTAAGGGACTGATTTGGATCCATATGTTTCATGCTATGGTTAGGTTTACCTTAATACTTCTTTTGTAGTTGCGGATGCTTGCAATAGTGGTTAATCATAAGTGGGATGCTTGTCCAAGTAAGGGCAGCACCCAAGCACCGGTCAACCCACATACCAAATTATCAAAGTAACGAACGCGAATCATATGAACGTGATGAAAACTAGCTTGACGATAATTCCCATGTGTCCTCGGGAGCGCTTCCCTTCATATAAGAGTTTGTCCAGGCTTGTTCGTTGCTACAAAAATGATTGGGCCATCTTGCTGCACCATATTTACTTTTACTATTATTTACTTGTTACCAATTACCTTATCACAAAACTATCTGTTACCAATAATTTCAGTGCTTGCAGAAAATACCTTACTGAAAACTGCCTATCATTTCCTTCTCCTCCTCGTTGGGTTCAACACTCTTACTTATCGAAAGGACTACGATAGATCCCCTACACTTGTGGGTCATCATGGATGTCGTCGAATTCATCTGTATTCTTTGTGTCGGTTGGTGGACACACCAAAGTCAGTCCTATGTTTGAAACATGGCGCGACGTTCTTGTGTATTCTGACCTTCATGTGGCCACCCCCATGCCAAAGCTCAATAGAGCACTATCCAGAACGGTCATTACATGTGTGTAATCTTTCTTTCGTATGTTCTTCGGCGTGTCCAAATACAAAGCTTGGGAGACTTGCGGGGAAAAGAATTGCGAAGACAGCGTGATCATTGCTACTTGTGAGCTGTGTTGGGATTCCCCCGAAGAGGAGGGGGTGATACAGTACAGTAGAGATAAGTATTTCTCTCAGTTAAGAACCAAGGTTATAAATTCAGTAGGAGAATCACGCAACACCTCGTTAGCAGTACCTACACAAAAACAAACAAATACTTGCACCCAATGCGAGTAAGGGGTTGTCAATTCCTTGATGAGTATTTGCAAGATTAAATTTTGTAGTGATAGATCGATTCATAAAACACGAAATAAAATAAATAAAGAAAAAGTGCAGCAATGTATTCTTGGATTTTGATATATGATAAAAATAGACCCGGGAGCCATAGTTTTCACTAGAGGCTTCTCTCCTGAAAATAGTATACGGTGGATAAGCAAATTACTATTGAGCAATTGGTAGAAAAGCAAATAATCATGACGCTATCCAAGGCATTGGTCATGTATATAGGCATCACGTCCGAGACAAGTAGACCAAAATGATTCTGCATCTACTACTATTTACTCCACACATCGACCACTATCCAGCATGCATCTAGAATATTAAATTCATAAAGGACGGTGCAACGCCTTAAGCGAGATGACATGATGTATAAACTCACGCATGAATAAACCCCATATTTTTATCCTTAATGGCAATTATACAAATACGTGGCATGCCCCTTTCTATCACTAGGATTGAACACCGCAAGATCAAACCCATCACAAAGCACATGTCCCATTGCAAGAAAAATCAAGCTAGTTAGGCAAACCAAATCAATAGATCAGAGAGAAATATGAAGCTATAATAATCATGCATAAAAGAGTTCATTGAAAACTCAAATAATATTCATGGATAATCTGATCATAAACTCACTATTCATCGGATCCCAACAAACACACCGCAAAAAGTCATTACATCAAATAGATCTCCAAAAACATCAAGGAGAACATTGTATTAAAGATCAAAGAGAGAGAAGAAGCCATCTAGCTACTAACTATAGACTTTTTGGTCTATGGTAAACTACTCACACATCATGGGAAGGGAAGCAAGGTTGATGTAGAGCCCCTCCGTGATTTATTCCCCCTCCAGCAGAATGCCAGAAAAGGCCTCCAGATGGGATCTCTCGAGAACAGGAACTTGCCTAACGGCAAAAGTATTTTTTTCTGGCTTTCTGTTGGTTTCCTGATTTTAGAGAATTTATAGAGGCGGAACTATGCCAAACGGAGTTGTGTGTGCCCCACGAGCCACCAGTGCGCCGCCACCCTCCTGGGCGTGCCCTAGTGCCTTGCGGGCCCACCTTCCATCTTCTGGCCCTCTCCGGAAGCTTCCAGTTTCTTTTGTGTCCAGAAAAATTTCAAAAAAGTTTCATGGCATTTTGACTTCATTTGATATTGATATTTTGAAAATCCAAAAACTGGCAAAAACGAGCAACTCACACTATGCACTAACAAGGAATAATGCACTATATGTAGCATATAACTTCGTTTCATAATTATTGACTTTACGTGCATGTATAGGAAATCACAAACCTTAACACCAATATTCTTACTAAACCACAATTACTCACTAGCATCACTCACATATTATCATCTCCATATCGCAAAACTACTGCAAAGAATTAAACTTATCATATTCAGTGACCTACTTGAAAGTTCTTATTATATCCTTCTTCGGTATTCATTATATTGGGACCAAATTTTTATCTTGTGCAAATTACCATTACTATTATCAACTCTCAAAAGGATATAAGTGAAGCTTCAGAGTACAAGTATTTCTTTAAAATATAATCATCATTGTGCTAAAAAATATATAAGTGATGCACTAGAGCAACTGCCTAGCTCAAAAGATATATGTGAAGCACATAGAATATTCTAACAAATTATGACTAATGTGTGTTCCTCACAAAAAGGTGTGTCCAGCATAGATGATTGTTACACACTAAAAAGAAAAAGAACTAAAACGCAAACAAAATAAAGACGATTGTGTCCGAAACAGAAAACTCCTGTCTAGCTTGATAGTGATGTCTCCGGCAACAAACACTTAAAGTGCTCAAGTTCCTTGGCGAGTGACTATATCTCATGAGGCTGCTGAACAACAGAGCGCTCATCAGTCATCTTGTAGTCCCAGAATTGCTCCATAACGTACAACTCCCTTCCAGCGTCCGAGGCACCAAACTTGGCCTCGAGCGAAACCCACGTGTCCTTGCCGTTGTCAAACAACATACACGAATCCAAAATGGAATCGTCAAGAACACTCAGAAGGGCGCCCTTGAAGAGGGTATCCATCTTCTCAAAAGCTTCTTGTTGTGCAGCACATGGTGTGGAACGAGTAAGCTACTCTCATGCACCACCTCTTATATTGCACCCCCTTAAAGGTAGAAGGCTTCAAATGCGCAGCAAAACCACTCGGACTAAACTGTCTATAATCAGGTTTTGGACTGTTGAATATATGAGAAAATTACTAAGAGATTTAATCCGCATAAAAATAAATAAATCATGACGACAATAGCAGAGATTAAACTAATCATGCAGACTAGCATAATAGATGAACAGATCAAATTTAGGGAACAGACTATAAATAAGAATTCTAGCACAATCTTGAACAAGGAGGACAGAACACATACGATGCAGTAG
Source organism: Triticum urartu (assembly GCF_003073215.2). Classification (NCBI taxonomy): domain Eukaryota; kingdom Viridiplantae; phylum Streptophyta; class Magnoliopsida; order Poales; family Poaceae; genus Triticum; species Triticum urartu. Next base: position 1,110,101 of record NC_053025.1, read on the forward strand.
GAGCAAGACCGCCGGCGTTGAGGTTTCTGCCAGGTCGTTGATGAAGAGGTTGTCGAGGTTGGGGAGGAAGTTGTCGTTGGTGAATTCGTCACTTCCAGCAGTCGCACGAGTGCACTTCTCAAAAACCGGATCGCCCCTCTCACATACAGGATCACGAGAGGCGGGGTTTCGGAGGCCTGCTGTCCCTTCTCGCGGTGCACGCCAGAAGGAGGGATGAAGAAGAATTGTGTGGCGGTGCAATGATATGGAACGTGTTAAACCATATGATGTGTTCGCAACTAGAGTAGACGTCTGCCTAACTATATAGTGTGGGCCGAGTAGTTCGTGGGAGTACACCTCCCGTCCACATCGCGATCCAAAAGAATCGGAAATGGTTCAGTAATTAACGCGTCCGTTAATTATTAATTAATGACTCATTAATTTTCCCGAGCAACAAAAATATAGATAATATGCATATCTTTGTCCTCGGCTCGGCTTATTCCTGAAACCCGACGCGATGCGTCGTGACAAGGCATGGCGAGGCGGAAGGGCGCGCGTGTAGGTCTCCTCTTCTCATGCTCATACAAGTGTTAGAAGAGCTCACTTTTAAAGAGGTGCAACACCCATTCAACTTCCAGGATGGGACTAAACTTAGTCTCACTCACACCACACACATCCATGCATGAATGGGCCATAAGAATTTCAGATTTTTAGTTAGGCTTTGAGCCAAAGGCTTACTAACAAATTTCAACGGTACTAGCGCCGAAAAAAGCGCGGCGTCACGCCGCGCCTGTAAGAAAGCCCATCTGAATTTTCATTGTTCATTTGGTTAAAGAAAAAGAATAGGAAGTGAAGCAAAGTGGATGGTTGAGTGATATTTTTTTCAACGAATAGTTTCATGTCGGTTCTTTGGTAGATTCTTCCGATTGAACATGTAGTTCATCCTTTTCAGCAATTAATCTATTATTAGCACATTTTTATCAAAGGAAGGACGAAATGGTTAATTTTTCGTAAACTATTAAGAGCGCTCATTCAACAGTTGACCCTGAAGATAATGCTCAGGTGCTTCACACTCTGGATTATCGAGTGGCAATGACACGTTATATGCTATATCGTCATCTATATTTGGCTTTATTACATGGAATTCTTGGACAAAATTATAGTAACTCTTTGTTCCTAACGATATTACGGATCAGCTTCACTATCTTATGTTTTGACCCACTATTCTCTTACAAAGCGATGGAAATGAACCCCATTTAGTAGGAAACCTTATTGAATAAATGAGAATTTAGGTGGTAAGGCTTCTCACGAATTTTTTTATAATAGGATTATTGTCTTGTCAACTTTGAAGTAAAAATAATTAAGTAGTTTATGTCAGAAGAAGATATACAATACACCAATTTGGATCAATTGTGTAGAAACAGAATATATATGAAATCAAGTTTTGCTCTGTCTTTATCCATAGAATATGTTCACTAAAGGAGATGAATTTTGCATTGGATAGGTCAAATATTACTCTTCTCTTGGTTGTGCATAGGAAAGAAATGCATAATACGAAACAATCTTTTATAGACTCTTTAGAATTTTAAATAGGGCATCCCATTAAATGGTGTTAAATTCTCATCTCTATGTTGTGGTGCTGCGATTACAAAATAGCTAAAGGACAAATCAACATGGATTTTTTTAACAAAGCAAGATGACGTATCATGAACTTTAAAATAATTTTTTGGGGAAAAAAGATAGATATGTTGTGGCATTTATTGCAGATTTACCTACGAAAGAAATGAAACACATTGGGAGTCGGGAGAGAGAAGGGGCGTCGAAAAGAATTGTTTAAGTAGAAGAAAGCGGTCGACGATGTCTTCCAAAGAGTGGGCTGTGAGCGAGATAAGCGGTGATTGGTGGGACCCGGATCAAGAAATTTTTGGGGTAAACTGACCTACAGCAAGTGTAATCACCCCACACAGTTTCTCAACTGTAGGTAATGTAAAAGATCTTAAAAAGGAAAACAACCCTCTATTACTTTTGTTTAAAAAAATCTCTTTATATTTTCCATAGTTTTCTGTTCACGCGGATGCACTGGGTACTCAAAGTTATGTTCTCTTTTCTGTTCACGCGGATGCATTGAGTATTGTTCATGCAAAGTTATGTTCTCTTTTTTTGGGGTGGGTATGGGTATATGAAATTTATTCGGCGGGTACGGAAACACCGGTAACATAAACACTGCTGCGTACGAAATTATTGCTCTGGGAATAGTGTTTCAATTTATTTGGTTTGTCGTTCTGGTTTATTAAGGTTGTTATGTTTTAAAAATTATAGTACTTTCTTTAAATCGTCAAAGGAAAATAAAATCATGAAATACCAATGCGTAAGAACTGGCCTAAAGAAAAATAAAATGTGTAATATCTTTTTTTGAAACATAAAACCTATGATGATATTCAGTACGTGAAAACAAAGTCAATTTTTTTGCTGAAATACGGCTAGGAAGAATACACTGTTCACGTACAGACACTGTTCATTAGTACTGTTCGCCATTGGCCACGTAATTGAACAGTAACCTTCTCAAAAAAATCAGAAAAAGGAGAAAAACCAAACTCTTCCCGCTTTAGTATATGTAATGATGTGTGGTGGGAGCGCAGACAAGAATGTAGTAACAGTGAGCATGTCCAGTTACCAGAAAGATCAGCGATCCTGGCTTCAAGTAACCGTCCAAAGACGAGGAAGATTATATGGGCGCCGCCAAAGGAACACTTTGTTAAAATGTTCGTTCGATAGGGATAGTTTACGGGCACTACTGGGGTAGTGATCCGAGATTGGTACTTCCTCTCAAAATAATTTGCCAAGGTGGGATTTGTCCATGAATACATATAAGCAAATACTGTAGCTCAGCAATTGGCATCCTTGGCCAAAATTCATGATCCTCGTACATGGTTAGATGACCCTATTGTGCCTCCTATTACAAATGATGTAACCCTGCTCATACAAGTGCTATAAGAGCTCACCTTATAAAGAGATGCAATTCCGAGTCAACTTCCGGGTGGGACTAAACTAAGTCTCACTCACACCACACACAACCATGTATGAATGGGTCATGAGAATTTTAGATTTTTATTTAGGCTTTGGGCCAAAGGCCTACCAACAAATTCCAATAGTATTTGTGGTGGGAGCGCAGACAATAATGTACTCCCTCAGTTCCTAAATATAAGTTTTTCTAGAGATTACAAATGAACTACAATATACAAATGTATATAAACATATTTTAGAGTATAGATTCACTTAATTTACTTCGTATGTAGTTCCTTGTTAAAATTTCTAAAAAGACTTGTATTTGGAAACAGAGGGAGTAACAGTGAGCATGTCCAGTTACTAGAAAGATCAGCGATGTCAATCAAGATCAAACTACATGCTAGCTTCAGCTAACCGTCCAAAGACGAGGAAGATTATATGGGCGCCGCCAAAGGAACACTTTGTCAAAATGTTCTTTCCATGGGGATAGTTTTACAGCACTACTGGGGTAGTGATCCGAGATTGGTACTTCCTCTCAAAAGAATTTGCCGAGGTGGAATTTGTCCATGAATACAGACAAGCAAATACTGTAGCTCAGCAATTGGCATCCTTGGCCAAAATTGATGATCCTCGTACATGGTTAGATGGCCTTATTGTGCCTCCTATTATTAATGATGTAACCCTGATTATGAACGATCCCCTGCTGCTCTATTGTGCCTTTTATTATAAATTCTTGGCGAAAATTCCTGATCCCCGCTCTATTGTGCCTCTTATTATGAATGGTGTAATCCTGATTATGAATGAATAAAGAGGTATGTTCTGAGGTAAAAAAATAATGTCCTCTCCAGTACGTTTTAATTATCCCAATCTAAGAAATATCAGGAGACAGGATTTTACCCAACGAACTGAACTGGAAGAAGTTAGCAAGTGCGGAAGAAACCAAGTAGTAAAGCAGTTAGCAAGAGCAGGGCAGAGGAAACAGAGTAGTGTAGCAGAGGAGACGGGATTGCTCCTTTCCATTTTCGCTTCTTGATTAACTAACTGTTGTTTTATTAATCTAAGGGTTCCATGGTACTTCTCTAGTGCTAGTTTTAGCTTAGTAGTAATTAACTAACTAGTCCAAACACGTAGGCGGCTTAATTATGCTACTCCATGTCCATGTCCATGGCGGCACACGTGTGTGGGACAAAGCTAGCTGCAGCATCCAATCCCATCCCATCTAATCCAATCCAATCCAAGATGTTGGTGCATTTCATTCCACCAGCTTCCAGCTCTAGCTCGACACTTACTAGTCTACATCCTTTCTTTCCTTGCTTGATTCATTCATTTGGCGTTGGATTCTTTCTTTCTTTCATCTGTGTCGATGAATCCATCTAGATCTAAATCTAAACGCATGAACGCTTTTGATGATGGAATTGGAATGGATGATGCATGCAGGCCGCGGCGCTGTGCAGGGAGCAGATGCACGTCATCCTCACGGAGGAGCTCGCCGGCGCGGCGGCCGACTTCAAATTCAATAACCGGAGGAGTCGCAGTCGGAGCAACCGGCGGCGGCGGCGGCGGCGGCGTCATCTCGGGAGAAGGAGAAGGAGATAAAGCAAGAGCAGGATGAGCAGGTTGCGTGGCGTGTGATGGATCGCAGGGCAAAAATCTGATCTGCAGAACTCAATCTCGAGCTAAGCAGACCCTACACATAGGAACAAGAAAGAAGATAATTTGGTGCAGCAACACGAGCTAACCTCGTACGTATACTGAACCGACTCAAACAATTCCTAATACAGCACGTCACCTAACCTGAAGCTTAATTGCTAAAATTCATCCCCTTAAGCTTAAGGTGGTTCTTTCACAACTCGTAGACCGATCCTCTTCCTCATCTCCAAGAATTTAACTCTTCCCAATGGCTTCGTCAATATGTCCTCGAGTTGATCCTCAGTGCTCACATATTCAACTTCAATCTTCCCTTCTTCAATGCAATCCCGGATGTAATGATATCTTATATCAATATGTTTGCTCCGGTCATGATGCACCGGATTCTTGCACAAAGAAATAGCAGATTTGTTGTCCATGTTCAGCACCACTCTCCCTGGATCTCGGTTGAGAAGATTGCCGAGAAGACACTCCAATCATATCCCTTTACATGATGATGTAGTTGCTGCCATGTATTCCGCCTCACATGACGAGAGTGCTACTACTTTTTGTTTCTGTGACAGCCAAGACACCATGCTAGTGCCAAGAAAAAAATCCCATGCCGGTCGTGCTCTTTCGATCATCAACATCTCCGGCAAAATCACTGTCACAATACCCTGTCAAACGAGGTTCACCTTTCTCTTTCTTTTTCTCATAGCAGCAGCCGAGACCGATGGTCTCTTTGACATACCGTAATATTTGTTTCACGGCTGCCATGTGTTCAGTCGTGGGGGATTCCATGTACCTGCTCACAATTCCAACGGAATACGCCAAATCCGGTCTTGTGTTCACAAGGTACCTTATACTCCCAACAATACTTCTGTACATGGTTTGATCAACTGGGGGTGACGAGCTCTGCTTACTCAACTGCTGTTCTATGTCGGGGGTTGCTGCTGTGCACCATGTGTTGACGACGGTACAGCAGCCGAAGCCGTCAGCTCGTGCTCAGTCCCTACTGAGGCTGCTGCACTGGTTCCTGCCGTGGCAGCGTTATTGCTTGCCGTGGCAGCGTTGCTGCTCCGGTTGTCCAACACAACTTGAGATTCCAGTGTTCCGGGCGTGCTTGGATCAGTTTCCGTTGCACCACCGTGCGCCAAGGGAGTGCCTAGAGGTCCTTGATCAACATCATGATGGTGTTCATGAGCACGGTCGTGACCTGCATCATCAAGTTGATCATATACAAGATGAAAAATTTCATCTGATCTTGCTAGCTACCTCCGGTTCATTTGATACGCCCCAAGTCCACGCCTTCTCTTCCTCGAAAATTACATCTCGAGTTACTTGAACTTTCCTTGTTGCTGTGTTGAACACCCGATACACCTTCGAGCCCGTCTCATAGCCAATCATGATCATCGGTGTACTCCGGTCAGCAAGTTTGCCTACATGACCAGCCACTGTCTTCACGTGTGCGACACACCCAAAGGTGCGAAGAGGATCCACTGTAGGTTTGCGCCCACACCATGCCTCGTACGGAGTCATGCCAACGACACTCTTCGTCGGCGCGCGGTTCAGCAAGTACACGACCGTCATCACCGCTTCTCCCCAAAACCTTCCCGGTAGACCCTTGCTCTTCATCATGCTTCGAGCCATTGCTACAATGGTTTGGTTCCTTCGCTCCACTACACCGTTCTGCTGTGGAGAATATGGCGCGGTCAGATAACGCTTGATCCCGTGCAATTCACAGAAGGCGGTGAATTCTTTTGATGTGAACTCAACCCCCCCCCCCCCCCCCCCCCCCCCCCCCCCCCCCCCCCCCCCCCCCCCCCCCCCCCCCCCCGGTCCGTACGAAACGCTTCAGCTTGGCTTCTGCTTCGACCTCTGTTGCGGTCTTTATTAACTTGAAGGCTTGCAACGCCTGGTCCTTGCTCTTCAAAAGCACAATCCACATGTACCTCCTGTAATAATCGACAACGAGCAAGAAATACTTGTTTACACTTGGGGTTGCTGGTGTAATTGGCCCACGCAAGTCACCATGCATCAACTCGAGCACCTTGCTTGCCTTGTATACTGCTTCACGTGGGAACGATGCCCTTCGTTGCTTACCAACTAGGCATCAGTCACACAACTGCTCAACATGATCGATGCAGGAATTCCATGAACCATATTTTTCTGTTCGAGTTGCCGCAACGATTGGAAATTCAGATGTCCATATCGTGCATGCCACTTCCATGCCGTTTCCTCAAAACTTGCCAATAAACAAATCGGATCAGACCTATCGAGGTTCAGAATATAGAGACGACTCGTTGATCTTTTCACTTTCATCAAAAGCATCATTTGCCGATCATAGCCCCATAAGAAGCCATCCTCCAAGACAATATTGCAACCACGTTCCTCTAAGTTTTACGTGTCTTCTAGTCCAAATAAATCATAGCGAAAATTTTATTCCGTTTGGATTTAGTTTGATATTCTTTTTCTGCGAAACGCAAAAACAAGGAAAAAACAAAAACTGGCACTGGGCTCTAGGTTAATAAGTTAGTCCCAAAAATAATACAAATTAGTATATTAATGCATATAAACATTAAAAGTTGATAATATAATAGCATGGAACAATAAAAAATTATACATACGTTGAAGACGTATCAGGGATCTAGTATGACGTGAGAAATCCAATGATGAAAACAGTTCAGGAGTTGGACACATGGTTTAAGAGATAAAACGTCTAGAATAAACGGACCTATGTCAAAAAGAAAACTTTAAGATCGAGACAAATAGCGCACATACAGTGTGTCACTTGTCATAACATGAGGAGGTGAAAGTGACCTTTACAAGGATTCCTCATCTTTATTAGTGATTTCGTTCTCTTTTAGGTGGGTGCGCCAGACCGTTTGGTGAAAACAAAAAAAAGTTGTTCGTCCTGCTTGTCTTCCGGCTCAACAAGCCCGAAACAAGGCCCTCTCGACTGCTTCCATGTCCATTACCCAAAAAGGGTCCCCCCCTGCTTTGTATTAGAAAGCAACAACGCCGATACAACCAACGATAGGTGCTGGGGCGGAAGCAGCACATGCACGCCCAAAAGAAATGAAAGAGAAAAACAAAAGGAAAAAATGCCGACAACGGCGGATCAACGAAAACGAAGATGACTCACAACCGCTACGCCCGTCGGAGAATTCCACCATGCTACTAGTACTCCGAAAAGCCACATACCAAGCAACACCTTCAAGAAGGACGGCGACGCCAACAACGCTGCTACCCGGACATGTCCTAGGGTTTCCCCCGGTATGCGAAGGGCCGTGGGGAGGGGGGGAAGTGGTATATCCGACGCCCTTCAAGAAGGCACGATGGCGCCCACGGGCGTCACCACGTCGATGCTGGACAAGCCAACAAGGATTTCTCCCAACCGCCAACCAACCACAACCCTCGACGATCCAACGCGCTCCACCATACTTGCCGACCACCAATGTGCGCCACCACGGTCTTGCAGACACCACCGCCGTCTCACCGAGGCAAGCGAAGCGAGACCGGCGGGATCGAGAGAAAGCAACCAGAAATGAGGAGCAGCAAGTTCAGCAGCCACGCGGGAGTGGACAACCTCCACCACCCTCGGCGGAAACCGATCAGACACAACTCAGGAGCAAACCAGGCACCCCTGACCGGCCGAGCCCGAAGCAGGCTCGTGAAGCTCCCGTCGCCGCGCTGCAGTAGACGCGCCGCCGTCTCCACCCCCCCCAGCCCGAGCCACACCTCCGACCGCCGGAGATGACGCCGGAAAGCCTACGCTAGGCCCGCCCAGACCCAGATGGGGCCCAAAAGGGCCCAAATCTAGGCTGGAAGGCAGCCGCCGCCAGCCATTGCGCCGCCCCGCAGCCAAGCAGCCGCGCCACCGCCACCTCGCCACCCGGAGCAACGCCGCCCGCGAAGACGCGCCGCCGCCGGATCCATCGCCGGCCTGGGTACACCGCCGCCGGCCGCCACCAGTCGAGCCGCGGCGCCGCACGGGGGGAAAAGAACTAGGCCGTCGCCGCCGGCACCACACGAGCAAGGCCCGGTGGCCTACACCGGCAGCGGCGGGAGTGGGAAAGGAGGAGGGGGCTGAGATGAGGGGGAAGGGGAGCCCCCGGTCGCCTCGCTCGAAGAGGCGGCGCAAGGGGCGGGAGGAGGGGGGGAGGGGAGGGGGGCTTGGAGGGCCGGGGCACGCGCGCCGGCGGCCTGCGGCGGCGGTAGCGGAACCCTGGCGGGTGGGAGGAGAGGAGTGTAGCTCGGCGTGTTCGCCAAGTCGTCTCAAGGCGTCTCCAAGCTGTGGCGCGCGCAACCTCATCTCCCACCGCAACAGAATTAAATAGATATAGTACTGAACCAGCTGATGTGATGAACTCCGACAACGTCTTCGTTCCAAGAACTCAACTGTTTGCTATTTTGCCAACCTGAAAGATTGATCAAAGATGAAATACGTGAATTTGCGATAGTGCTATCCTTTCTGATAAATGAATCTGTGCTATCCTTTCTTCATGTGCATGCTTCATAATTTTCCCACGTATTTTGAGTGTATGGTGTATTGGATGATGTTGCTTCTGGGACGTACTATTGATGCTCGACTAAGTGAGAACTCCACATTAGGTATCATCGTTGGCTTAATCAATTGTTATTGCTACTCAACTGTCAAACAGTCCATACGCTGATCTTTTACGTCGAACAACATCTGTTTTGGGATGGAGTTGGGATGTCTACGGGTAAGTATCGAGCAAAATTCTCTTGTTTACGACCTTGGCCTTGGTGATGCTGGTCTGGTGGCACATCTGGTGCGTGCGAGACGCTAGAATCGTCAGAACTTCTGGAGCTCCGCGGAGGGCCATCCTGAAACTGATCCACGATGAGATGAGCTTCATGGCTGGAAGGCGGTTGTAGTTTTCTGCAACGATCAACTTAAAACGCCGGCTAATCCTGCCGCTTTGCAGCAGGATCTCATGGACATTTGAATGTGCTTATTATACATGGGTTAAATAATAGTAAAGCAGAGAGGGGCCATGATGTTGCTCGGACACTTTGAATACTACCAGTACTCAACACAGGAATAGTTGAACATATAAACCTCTCTAGGCAACCCGCCTAACGAGCACACCTGCGAGCGCTGGTGATTCTGGATCGAGCGATCCTTTTACTGTGCTGCTTTTTACCCTTGTGGAAGCTGGTCAACCGTTGGTCTCTTTCTCACGCACGATCTCATTCTGACGTTGGATGACGGGTGGGCTCGTTAGCCTGTGGGGTCCAGCGAACGGAGGGTGGGCTGCTCATAGGTTTGGGTCGGCAGTTTACCGAAGGATAGGAAAGTGGGGATGGGTTGCGTGCGTGCAGTAAAACCTTAGGCGCCCTCGTTCTCTCCCCTCTCGCGCCGCTCATCTCCAACCCCCTCCCACGCGCCTTCTCGCTCGCCGCCGCCATGGCCTCTTCCTGCTCCGCCCCATCCCTGGCGTGCCCCGCGCGCGAGAGGCCGCCGCCTCTCCTCACCTTCTCCCTGCTTCCCGGTCTGAAGCGGCCACAGGCAGCGGCGCCGCCGGGGATGACTCCAATTCATCGTGGATGGGAGGAGGGGAGCAGCAGCCGCAGCAGGCGGTGGTGCTGGCGAATGCGTGGGACGTGTGCCACTTTGGCTCCTTCCAGCAGCCGTCTCTCTCTCGGCCTCCCCATCTCGTCGGAGCCACCACTCTTCGAGTCCGTCCCAGCCATCCGAGGAGCTCCCATCCCATCCCGAGGCGGATTTCAGTTGTAGGGGAGGAGAGAATCGATGATGGATCAAGTCCCCCACCACCTCTTTTGCGGCGCAGCACAACGGCCTCTGCAGAAGCAAAGCGGCCGTTGCCGCTTCTCCTTTTCAATCGCAACTTTTGCATGCACACACAGATTCGTCACAGATTGATATGGCATGTCACGGAGAAATTGAGGCCGCACGCCCCTCGATTCTGGCCGTAGGATCCACCGCCGACCTTGCCGCGCCAATCAATCGACATGCCTCCCCGACGACGAGGGCCGCGGACGCCAAGCGCGACCAATCCCCCTTCCCCTGCCCAGTTGCCTCGCCTTACGCTCGATGCCTTCCCGGAGATGGTGAGATTGATCTCACCAGTTCCGCAGGGAGTGCTCATGGTGACTGGTGCGTGGGGGTGGAGGGAGAGGGCGATACGGATTCGCGACGCCACCGCGTCCTGGATCTGTCGGGTGCAGGAGTGGAAAGCGGCGGATCGAGCGGCGGCGGCGGCGACAGATCCGTACACGAGATCTATGGCGAAGGTGATTCACGACGAAGCTACGATGGAGGAGAGGGCGAGGATGCCCAACTTCCCCCAATCCCCGCCTGCTGCGTTTGTGGTGTGGGCTCGAGAAGAGGCGAAGTCGGTGGATCCATGGAGGGCGCGGCGGTGGGAGTGTATGTTGGGTGTGATACCAGCAGACGCATCCCTGCAGCGCCCCTCCTCGTCGACGGCGTGATGTCAGGTTTGAACATGGAAGTTCAAGAGGGGGAGAGAGTTCAAGAGGGGATATAACAAATCCACGCCTCCCAACTCCCCGATTCAGGTGGTCGCGAGGGCGCATCAAAGAGCTCTGTCGCCGCCGGCGCTAGTTACTTCTTCTCCAGCGAGGATAAAGCAGGGGAGGAGACATGTCGCTGCTCGAAGGGCCCTGCTTGTCAGTGACAGGGGAGAGCCACGACCTGGGGTGGTGCCATCTGGCGATTTCTGTCTGGCTGGAGCTCGAAAAGGGGAAACGCCCAAGAAGAAAACGTTTCCGACAGGGCCTATAAGAGAGAGCGAGGCCTCAACTGTTCCCCAAGCTAGGGTTCATCTTCTCCGCCGCCGCTGTGCGGCCCCTCCTTGCTCGCTAGTGTGGATTAGGAAGGATTTGTTCCAGAGTGGTGAGTTCTCAGCCACAGACTGTCACCCTGTTGGAGCTGCTGATTACTTACCCCGACCAAAGCAGTTCAGCTTTTCGAGAGATTGGTGGGCTAGGAAACACGGGAAGATCCCCTTCGTTGTTGTGGTCAGAGAGATGGCCGGGGCTGGAAGATACGGATCTCGTGAAGGAGGGCAATATGCAGCAGGGAGGGGGAGAAACGAGACTGGCCCTGGTGTTTATGCTAACCCTAAATCATCAGGAGGAGGGGAGGCGCAACACCAGACCGCTCGCCCTCCTACGCCCCAGATACCTCCCATCTCCATCTACTCAAGGCCACCAATTGTACCTCTGCCTCAACCGAATCAGATGTTTCCGCAGGGGCAGATGTATGCAAGTTTCCCTCCAGGAGGATATCCACAATTCCAGGGGGTGAATCAATGGCCTATGCAACAGCAACCAGTACCATACCAGTTTCCCTTGCAGCCAGGTATGATGACATATCAACAGCAAGTACCTTTCAACTCTGGGAGTTCATCTGGTGGCATTGGCCCAGCCTTATCTTCTGGATCCAGCAAAAACAAGAAAAAGAAAAATGCCAAAGGAGGAGCTGGTTACAACAACAGTGAACAGACTCAGAGTGACAGTGAGGGAGGAGGGAGTGCACCCTACAATTTTGATTCAAAGTTTATTGGAGCAATCTGTTATAACTGTGGACTGCCTGGACACTTTGTTTGGATGTGTTCTCTGCCCAAGATCTGTTTTATTTGCAAAACTGCTGGCCATCATATGGATGTGTGCCCCACTTGGTACAAACCATACCCTGCTGCACACTATTGGGGGAGTGCTAACACAGGACTGGGGTTCTTTCATGTGGAGGCTGGAGATGCTAATGATAATAGTTGGATCAATATTGGAAATGTAGGAATAGTGGTTGTGGAGGAAGGGAACATCACAGGTGATGAACTTGGACAGTGTTTTGCAGAAATGTGGAAAACCAACTAGCCATGGCAGATAAGGCCATATGACAAAAACAAGTTCCTGGTGAGATTCCCTCCAAACAAGAGAATTGTAGAGCTTGCTGAATACCCATCCATGAACTTAAAAAGGAAGAAAGAAACTATATCTTTTATGAAATGGGGAGGAGATATCCCTGTTTTTGATTCTTTGACAGAAACCTGGATAGTCATGGAAGGGCTACCCCCCAAGTGGATAAGCTGGAATGTGATAGCTCAAGTGGCATCCATCTTAGGGGTCCTGGTGAATGTTGACTGGCACATGATATTCAGGAGCTTTTATGAAAGTTAGGATTCAGGTTGCAGTCAGAGACCCCAGCAAAATTCCCACAGACAGAGTGGTGGAAATCCAACATGAGCTATTCTTACTAAGGTTTGTAGTGGAGAAAGGTGTTGATGGATACAACTCTGACAACCCATCAGACCCTGGTGAGAACTAGATTGAGGACACCAATGTCAACAGTGCTGATGATCTGCTGGGAGAGGAAATGGAAACTGAGTTAGAAAAGTCTGGGAAAAATAATACCCCAAGACCCTCTGCTGCTCCTAGAGGATCTTACAATACTCCTGGGGCCGCTAGGGAGTTTACTTCAGGATCCAAGAATCAGGGGGCGCCAATGACTAAGAGCTATTTGGAAGTGGTCCAGAAGAGAGCCAGGGAGGATGAGGGGGAATGTTTGCTACCCAGCTTTGAAGCTGTGTGTAACCAAAACAGAGACAGGGCTGGTGGTCTAATGAAGAACAAAACTGCTAGGAAGTGGGGGCCTATAGAAGCCACTAGAATGAGTGACAGGATCAAAAGAGATGGAAAACCTGCTCTGGCCAAAGCCCAAGAATTAAAGCAGAAGAAAAACCTGGAAATCCCAAAAGGTAATAAAAGGAATCTTAATTCTTTTACCTGCTTAGATAATGAGCTTCTAGTGAATATTGCAAAATCTTCTGGTATTAATTTGGGAGATGACTACCTGACAGCTGCTCAAAATGTTGAGATAATTAAAGACATTGAGCTTGACAGGTTGGCCAAGCTCCAAACTAATAACCCAGAAATTTTTCTACCTTCTGACATTGATATTACAGGGGAGGAATTTAATTTTGTTGAGCCAGAACCCAGTGGCCAAAACATCAATGAGGAAAATGCATATAATAATGTGCAAGACACCTCTGATGTCCCTTGGGTTGAGGTGACTTCCCATAGGAAGAGTAAAAGTAGGAGAAGACTAAAAATTTAGACATGATAGGTATTTTTTGGAATGTTAGAGGACTAAATGGAACCTCTAAAAGCTCTAGGGTGCAGGAGCTCATGAGAGCACATCACCCTGATTTCGTTTGCCTTTCTGAAACAAAAAAAGAAAACTTTACCAGCTCCCAGTTAGAGGCCATAGATACTGGCCTTGAGTTTGTGTGGAACTGGCTTCCAGCAACTAATACAGCTGGAGGGGTGCTAGTGGGTGTGAAAGAAGATGTGATTGACATTATTAGTTGTAACATTCATACTTTTAGTGTGGTCCTTGTGCTGAGGTCTAAGAAAGATAACAGCACGTGGAGGCTAATCTGTGTATGGGTCTGCATATGATGCGTTGAAATTAGATTTTATTCAAGAACTCCATAGAGTATTTGATATGTGGGATGGCCCTACTATAATAGGTGGGGATTTTAATTTGGTCAGAGAAGCCTGTGACAAAAATACTGGTGATATAAACCAGCATTGGGCAGATCTCTTTAATGATTGATTAATAAATTCGGTCTTATTGAGCTTAAAAGCTCAGGTAGAAAATATACCTGGGGCAACAATCAGGACTGCATGATTATGGCCACTCTGGACATGATTTTCATTACTGTTGAGTGGGAGGGGATATACCCTAATGTTCAGGTTAAGGCTTTGCCTAGAATAGCTAGTGATCACACCCCCCTGGTAATTGATACTTGTGCCATCAAGATCCCTAAGAATAAAATGTTTAGGTTTGAGAAACGGTGTCTTGAGGTAAAGGGTTTCGGGGAGGTTGTGACTAAAGCTTGGAACACTAAATGTCACCTAGTTAAAGCTGTTGATATTTGGCAGTTTAAAATCAGGATTACTAGAAATGCCATTAAAGGGTGGTGCATCAACTATGAGGCTGCTCAAAATAGACAGAAACAAGCTCTTATTGCTGAGTATAACTGTCTGGATATTATTGCAGAAACACAACCTCTTTCTCCTAACTCCAGGGACAAAATCAAATCCATTTCAGGTGAGCTAAATAGCATCTGGAATATGGAGGAGATCAAGGCCAGGCAGAGGTCCAGGGAGAGAGATATTCTGGAGGGGGAGCATAATACTGGATATTTTTAAGCCATAGCTAACCAGAAAAGAAGGAAGAAGCAAGTGCAAATGCTGGAAGGTGAAGATGGACCTGTGAATGACCCTAAAGGTATTTTAGATGTTGCTGTTAATTTCTATAAGAAACTATTTGGGTACCAAGATAAAATTAACATTGCCCTGGAAGATGACTTTTGGGGTGAAGATAGTAAAGTTACTAATGCTCAGAACGATATTGTGAACACCCCTTTTTCTGAACAAGAAATTAGGGATGCAGTCTTTGGCTCATATGCTGAGGGGGCTCCTGGACCTGATGGGTTCCCTTTTCTATTTTATCAGCAATTTTGGGGGGTTATTAAGAATGATTTGTTTGCTCTGTTTAGAGATTGGGAGAGAGGTGAACTGGATCTGTTCAGACTAAATTTCTCCCTTCTTACTCTAGCCCCTAAAGAGGTGGATGATGTCAGACTTGAAAAATTCAGACCCTTGGCAATGACTAACTGTAGTTTCAAATTTTTTTTCAAAATGTGTTACTAACAAGTTTGGCCCTATCTGCCATGAGCTCATTTCACCAAATCAAACTGCTTTCATTAAAAGCAGATATATTGTGGAAAGTATAGTGGCAGCACATGAAATTATTCAAGATGTACACGCCAGAAAGAAATCTGGTTTTGTGTTTAAACTAGATTATGAGAAAGCTTATGACATGGTTAACAGAGAGTTTCTAATAGATGTAATGACCACAAGGGGCTTTAGCCCTAGCTGGATCAATAAAATTAAGTCTCTGTTGTACAATGGATCTGTTGGTGTCAGACTAAATGACATGAACAGTGATTTTTTTCTGACTGGGAAAGGTGTGAGACAGGGTGACCCAGCCTCACCCCTGCTGTTCAACATTGTTGCTGATGTCTTTACTAGAATTTTAAATAAAGCATCTTCAAAAAAGTTTATTGAGGGAGTTTTTTCCCCCCTCAAATCCTACTGGAGTCATTAGCCTGCAATATGCAGATGATACTCTTCTTTTTGTAGGCAATAGCTTAGCTCAAGCTAAGAACTTGAAGTGGTTGCTTTCCTGTTTTGAACAGATCTCTGGGTTGAGAATAAACTTCCATAAGTGTGACTTGGTCCCGATCAATGTTGAGCCTGATAGGGCCAATATTTTTGCCCAAGTCATGGGGTGTAAGCTTGGGGGTTTCCCTATTAAATATTTGGGGGCTCCCCTTCATCATAATAAACTTAGGAAAGAAGACCTCCAACCTGTGGTTGACAAAATTATCAAAAGAGGTGCAGGTTGGAGAGGCAGACTATTATCCTATGGCAAGAGATTAATTCTAGTACAGTCTTGCCTAGCTAGTATTCCTTCTTATTTGATGGGAGTAATTAAATTCCCTAAGTGGGCTATAACCCTGATTAATTCCCAACTAGCTCATTGCTTTTGGGATGATTATGAGGGCCACTTTAAATACCATCTAGCTAATTGGGGGTCCATAGCTACCAAAAAAATATGGTGGCCTAGGTATAACTAATTTGGCTGATTTTAATATGTGTTTACTTGCCTCCTGGGGTAAGAGATATATTCTAGATGAGGGTAAGATTTGGAAAAATATAGTAGATTATAAGTATAATATTCAGAGTCCTAACATTTTTGCCTGCTCCAGTGTGGGAGCATCACCTTTCTGGAAAGGAATACTCTGGGCCATTAAGGCCTCTAAATTTGGGTATGAATGGAAGGTGGGTAATGGTAAAAATGTCAGGTTTTGGGAAGATTGTTGGTGTGGTGATACTAATCTAGCTACTAAATACCGGAGACTATACTCCATTGCGGTGGACCAACAAGCCACCTTGAGGAGGTGTGGCATGGAACCAACCTCAAAATCAATTTCAGGAGATGTTTTTCCCCTGACATGATGTTAGACTGGAATAGCCTATTTGAGGAGATTAAAAATATAGTCCTTATAGATGAACCTGATACTCTGGTGTGGAAGTACGAGGCAAAAGGGCTTTATACAGAGAAATCTTTCTATAATATTGTTAATTTCAGAGGGATCCTGCCTGGGGTTAAACCCGTGGTGTGGAAAACTAAAATCCCCCCTCGTATTCAAATTTTCATTTGGTTGATTGTGAATAACAAACTCTTGACCAGAGACAACCTGTGCAAGAGGCAACATGTTCCAGATAAAACATGCCTTTTCTGCTCTGAGCATGAGTCCTCTTGGCATTTATTTTTTTCTTGTGTAGTTGCTGCAGAACTTTGGAGAGTTGTCAGGGATGCGGCCAATATCAAAATGTATGAGGATATTCATACAATGATGATAGACTGGGCTAACAAACCTGACACGGCAGCTGCGTTTGTGCAAGCTGCGGCCATGTGGGCTCTCTGGAGGAGCAGAAATGACATATGTTTTAATCGAATGCCTTGGATGGGTATGCAGGTGCTCGTGTGGAAAACTGCGAAAAACTTGTCTATATGGGAGGTGGTCTGGCCAGATGCGCTCAAATCGGAGCTAAAAGAGATCGTACGAAGACTGGAATATATGGCAAGAAGACCCCCGCTCCTGCTATGGCCGGATCCAGGCTGATGAAGGGAAACCTCGAAGGAGAATACGCTGGGAATGAGCTGATCTTGCTGGGACTCGAAGGAGTGGAAAAAGCGTGCTGAAGATATGGAGAGGGACCTGAAGATCCTGCTCTACTTTACCCTAGTTGCTGGTTTCTCCATTGTGTTTTTCCTTTTAGCTTTGCTTGCGTGAGTGTCTGTAGTGGGATTTGTTTCCCCACTAGCGAACTTTCTACTCGTTTAAGTGTCCCACCCTCAGCTGTTAAAGCTGTGTAATGCTCGAGAGATACACATTCTGGATACTGCTGGGTTTCATTGGTAATACAATGGAGCCGGGGCTGCGGCCCTTTTTCTCTAAAAAAAAATCGCAACTTTTGCGACCTTTGATCTCAGCAGCAGAGCCCTCATTTGTTAGGGAAGGTGTGCTCATGCTTGTTGTGGTTGACCACATCCCAGCAGTGTGTGGGAGCCACTATTTTAAGCCAGAGCTGGGTCTCCTTGCCATTCATCACCAGCCTGCCTGCAGGTATGGTAGCTCCTCTTCTTCTCTGATTTGATACTATTGAAAAAGGAGAGGCGCAAATCTTCATACCTTTGCTTCCGTAGTTTCACTGAACTAGACTTCTCTAAAATATACACTAACCAGAGCTTAGTCTTAGATATTTTGTTTGTAATTTAAATTTGTTCAGAGTGATTACTCCAACATTACAATGATGTTTATAGCGGCAAAATGATTGTACATGTATGATTGATTGATACAAAAGCTGGACAGCTATGTCGAACCTTTGATTTTGACATTTTCCTTTCATGTATCTACTAAAGATAAGGGAAAACCTTTTATCTTGACTGAATCGTTGTTTGAGAGAAAACAGAAAGACGAAGGTGACGATGAGGATACATGAGCGGTCAAGTCGGTGTGAGGTGGAGAAGATGTGGCGTTTTTGTCGGCGTCGCTGGGCCAGCAAGATCAAGCAGTGGACTACGGGGAGCTGCCGTGGGCGGTGGCTACAGTTTCCACGAGAGTGGGGTGGGGGTGGCAAACGTGGGGGCGGCGGCGAGCGGATCCGCACCGCTGAGGTGCACAACCACTCCGAGAAGGTGATGACCTTGCTTGCCGTGGTGAGCTTTGCTCTTCTCTTCTTGCCCTGTTCAAGTGCTAATTATTAATTGCTTGTTGGAGTTGATCATTGATTGGGCCACAACGGCAGAGGAGCGGGATGGGCGAGAAGATTGAACGTGTTGCGGAGCCTGACACCCAATTCCAACAAGGTCATGACCTTTTTTTCCTTCTTTATTTGTCTGTGGGTTTGCGGCTGCTGAGTTCGTGTTTCTGGTAAATTAATGAGTTAATGTTTGCATTGGTTTGCATGGTTATAGATTAACAAGGCATCTATGCTTGACGAGGCTATTGAGTATGAGAAGCTGTTGTATCTGCAAGTACAGGTCAGTAAGCATGCCTGGATGTATGGTTGGATGATGAGGTTTGAGGGAGATTGTGGTCTCATCGATGATGTATGCATGTAAGATCTCTATGGTTAGGGCCCAGTGCTCAGTTAATTTTCAAGTGATTAATTTCGTCGAATAAATATGAACCACATCATAGGAAGGGGTGCTATTCTAGCTTTAGTCGATGCACATTGTTCAGTTCATATATGATTCCGAGGGTTTTACTTCCATATCACTGGTTTTCCCAGACCAAATAATATTAGTAATACCACATGTATACAATTAGTTTCTCTTCATTTGTTTCCACTTCCATTTTATTGCCAGCAAGCAACACTGACCTCAGACATCTATTACTCATTGCCTTCGCTATACTT
Organism: Triticum urartu; assembly: GCF_003073215.2. Lineage (NCBI taxonomy): Eukaryota > Viridiplantae > Streptophyta > Magnoliopsida > Poales > Poaceae > Triticum > Triticum urartu. Next base: position 1,129,283 of record NC_053025.1, read on the forward strand.
ATTTATATAAAAAACGAATTTTAGCCTGCCATGAGTGTGAACATTTCTTCTGTTACAAGGGCTCTCCAGGCTTATGATCTTTCTAGGATAATTGATTGTTGAATCTGAAGGTATATAATCAGTTTGTCAACTCATGTATCTTTATGCATCTTTGTTCATCCTCAAAATATTGTTGCTTGCTTTCCTTGTCCTACATTTGCGAGGTTCCTGAGGAGGTTCAGTTCTTGCAGGTAGGGTAAAACTTGAGTCGCCTACAAATTATTTTGCCCGTTTGTCAAAGGTTTTTCTTGGCTTGTGCATAGCGAGCCCGCTGGGCTGCTTATGAGTAGTTTGCATTGTAGGTTGTCAAGTCCTTGCAAGATAGAATGCGTTTTTGCATTCTTGGTTTACAATGGAGTAATCAAGACCATGCAGGTATGAACTATGTATGAGAGGCTAAGATAGGCATGTTGACATGGATCATGGTAGTTGGTTTTGCTAGATTTCATGCGTCTATCTATCCATGCTATCTCCAGCAATGCATATATTTTTTCATGTATCTCCCGTTCTTCCATGTAGCTAGAGACTTAGAATAACCAACAGAACTTTCTCAGTTTTGTGTTTTCGCTCAGATTTTAGGCTGGGTATATAGAGATGTGCGGTACACACTGAATTTAGATTTCAATGGGATTAAATCATTGCGCCATGTTCAAAATTAGAACTACAGAGAAGAATGAAATTTTGTGATTAGGCTACTGTGGTGTTTCTTTTTAAATAAATGGTATGCTAACTTGCTGATTTAATTTAGGTGTGTAGGATAATGTCTCCTCTCCGTTGCAACAAATACCTTTCTCAGGTTTGTTCAGCGGTTTGATGCAGCTGAACCATATAAGCAACCAATAACTATTCTGAATAACTATGACTGTTCTCAGCTGAACCACGCCTGTACTAGCTAAACCAAGGAAGCAACTTATGATCAAACCTGACAATGTTCAGCATGATCAGGTATGTACTTCTTAACTTATCCTGATTTTTGTTTCTGTTTTTTTCTTTCAGTTTGTATCAAACTGATAATGTTTGCATAAAGGTTGGAGGCGTTATTTCTCATGGTGTTTTTTCTCAGTCTTGGTTTACTAGCTTCATCCGATTTTGAAGTGTCGGCATGGTATGGAAGCCCGGTCAGTTTTCTTGGTCTATGAATTTAAGAATTAGAAGCAGCAGGCGGCAGCTCAGGTTAGCACCATATGTACCATCTCATCTCACTGCTGTCTATATTCCATTTTTAGACTAGAAAATGATTTTGATGATTTTTGTGTGCCTTGGGCAACCTTTCCATTTCATCCTGATGTGGGATTTTGGTCCCTGTGATCTTCCTTGCATAAAGACCTACTCCCAATCCTTCTTACCTCCCCTCTGACCCCTTTCTGTCTCAGAGGTAGTTGCCCAGGCTTTGGTTCAAATTTGGCATGATTTTTTTGGTACACATTGCCCAACCAACGCCCTCCCTTTCAAAGGAAAATGGTGACTTTTTGTACTTAAGTGTGTTGCGTGTTGTCTGTGACACTGGTGTTGGATTTTTAGAGAAAACGGCATTGTTGCTTCACTGCTATATGTGGTTTGAGTTGATTCTCTGTTCAGAAAGGAATAAGTTTAGAATCGGTAAATTTTAGTTAAGCCGCATTGTTTTGCTTTAGGCCATCCTTTGTATTTTCCTTATCATATTGTATGCTTCATAGCATGTGTATGGAAGCATATAAATACAGCCATATAAACTGCAGTTGTAGTATCAGCAATAAGCAAGGGATGCATCACATTTTTCTATTAGAAATGTGTAGAAATTTGAGAGCTTGACAAGAGAACAGTATCAAGGAGAAGAATGAATGCTTTGTTCTACGGGTTTGCATGTAGAAGCATCTCTTTGATAACCGCAACTAGAAATCCATCATACATCTATACTAACTGTTGTATAAAGCTGTATAGTTATCTGCACAAGCACACATAATTCGGTAATTGAACTATTTATGGTTTCCCAGAACACCAATAGCTAGCTAATATATCTACTTGTTGAGTTAATGAGGTGGCCTGCATGTCCATCTCTGAAAAATACAGTAAATACCTATCCTGAAGTTAAAACTTATGTACCATTTTACCCTATTATAGGTAAACACCTATCTTAATAAGCACATAGTTTAGAAATGAACTTCATGGATAATTGTTCGTGTTGTTTGAATCATAATTTAACGAGGTGTGGTTATTCTTAATTTTAACTGAGTGGTACGACTGCAAATTGACGGTAAGCTGTCGGTAATCCCCCTCTTTTTGCAAACTTGATAGTGCTCATTGGTTATATTGCTATATGTTGATATTATATTTCTCTGTTGACCTGCTCATACAAATCCTACCTTTCCGGTCAGGTCACTACTACACGTTGGTTGACTGATCCTATCCCAAGATCGGTCCCCTCCTGAGCCATTTGATCACCAAACGTGCACGCAAACGCCTCCCTCCCATCCCCATCTTCCGCACCGCTCGCACGCTGCTGCACGGTGCGCTCACTGATCCACCCTCGCCGGCCACACACAACCTTACAACCAAAATTCTGTACCATTACTATATTGCAGATGTTCTCTGTTCTCAGCATTCTCTGATAGTTTTCTATCTCTGGTCTTATAGTTATATTCTTTAGAACATCGCCAAGTCATGGCTGCAATACTCCAAATTCCGAGAACTAGAAAACTGTTGCTTGATGCAATTTTATATTTCTTATTTTACCAAAAGATTACAAGGTTAATTCTTGCACTTAATATAATCAAGTCATTATAAGAAGACTCAGGTTCTCAGTATCAGCACTTATAGCTCTGGCCCATGTAACTTGTGTGGTAAATTGTGTGTTGTCTCTCTGGACTTTCTTCTTTTACAAAGAATTTTGACATCTATAAGTTTTTCTCCTTTTTAATAACTGCATTCGATATAAGTAGTACTGATTAAGTTGTCATGAAGCCCTTAGACGTGTATTCTCTTACACAACCATGGCAATGACCAATGAAGCTGCATGTCAATAACTGAATTCTTCTCTATTATAGAGCAGATTCAGTATTGACTTATATGTTGTACTGCTACTTAGTATGTGTTTTTTGCGAAAGAAAACAGATATAGTGCAATATAACACCAGTGAAGCTGCATTGTTGAACTATTGTATTTTAGCATTGTTAACGACCATGGATTGTCCTCTTCAAAGGCGTGTGTTCTAAGCATTGTGGACGGCATATGATTCTTTTTATTGAGTAGTCACTTTGTGTTTGATGGAATTGAGCAATAGCTGCAAATCATCATTTCTGTGCAGAGAATTTGAATCCAGCCGCAAGCTCTGCTCTGCATCATTTTTAATGCATAGGTTATAAGAAGCATATGTTGATATATGTATTTTTTAGGATTTTCTGATATTTGATGTAAACTATTGATGGTCAAGTACCTTTCTGTGCATAAGAAATTTGTTCAGTTTGTTAACATTGCGTTACAATCCTCTTCTTATTATTATAGTAGTCTTTTCTGTACCAACAATGTGACACTACACCGCTCATTTTCACAGCGCCATGGAACAATAAAAAACTTGGCAATGGAGAAGCTCCAGTCTACAACTATAGTTCTGTGTGCACTTTGGAGCTATTGGATATCTCAATGTGTCGCAAAGCGACATTCACAGATGTGAATGTATATTCACGGACATAGGATCGACGGGTGCTGACTTCTCATGTTGCCACAGTCTGAAATACAGATGGTTCATAAAATTGCTTGATTGCTTCTGAGGTGAGCTAAATTCTCATCTAGCAGCAGCATTCAGAGCAAATCCAGCTGCTTCCTCTCATATCTGATTGAGCCGAAGCGAAGGATAGTTTCTTTGATGTTGTCGTACCGATGTATTTGCTTCGCAGAAAAAAAAAATGATTTAGACACCATAGTACAAGGCCTATGGTATAGAAACTTCATTTTGTACCATTTGCATTGCTGAGCTGTATACCTCCTTTTCTTTTGTGTATATTACCAGTATATTTTCCAGCTTGCACATAAGTGATGATTGACAAGGTAAGAAATTAATTAGCAATAACTGCTATGAGGCCGAATTGTCCTTGACATGTCTACAGTTTCGGAATTTTACCACAAACTTGAATAATTTTCTTGTGTCTCCTTTCTGTTGTGTATATATGTCGAATGCTTTGTTCTTGTTATTTCACATGTTTGGAAGATAAAGAACATCCACGGAGAGGTTCTGATGTAATTAAGTACATTTATTTATAGTGCTTCCAACCCGATCAGGTCAGAAGAGTTTGTCCTTGTTTTGTTATTTTCACACTGTTATGTTTCACACTATTGTCCAAATGGATGTGTCTTATTGTTGGAAACAGTGGAAGGAAGGCATAATTAAATGTACATGCACTTTCTATTGTTACATATCCAACCTAGATTTGATATTGATCTTGCCTCGCCTCATGCTAATCTTTCTTGTATAACCAGAAATATCTATTCAGTGATTTGGCTCCTCTTTACTGATTTTTTTATTGTTTCTTGCCCATCTATGTAGGTTATGATATATGTCATCACTCGGCTTATGAAAAGAGCCGGCGGCAGGGCTGCAATGACAAAAACTGGACAGAGTTCTTCCACGTAGAAAACATACATGAAATATATATGCTTTTCGCCTTTGGGCGTAAGACAAAGCGCCTCCATCTAATCGTTCACTCCTTTTGAGCACACCGTTGTAAACCTTCAGTGTCCCCTATATATAGCTTGCGTACCAAACTTCGTGTTTATAGCGCTTTTGTGCCATGATTGTGTAATGACCATGGTTTTGGGTACCGGGCGGAAAATTCGGATACCGCCCGGTATCCGCGTTTACCGAGCAAAAAAATTCAAAATTTTTCAAATTTTTTGAATTTGAACGGCTACAGTATAGTCAAGTAGGACGAAAACTCATCTAAAAACATGGAACTAGATGTGGTCTGCAAGGCGATTAAGTTGGGTAACGCCAGGGTTTTCCCAGTCACGACGTTGTAAAACGACGGCCAGTGAATTGTAATACGACTCACTATAGGGCGAATTCAAATTATGTTAAAAAATTCGAGCGGTTTTTGCTCGGAATTTTACGGTAACCGTGGTATCCGTGTTTCTCACCCACCCTCGGAATTTTCATGGGATTCGGTAGCCAAAACGTTGGTAATGACCACTTATAGTTCTAAAGAATTCCCTTTTTCAAACATCGAGTACTCACCAGCAACAACAAATATGCGAGGGAAGGAAGAGACATGCCCTGCCTGGCAGCGTCCACCTTCCACTCAAGGGATATAGCACTATCATTTAGCATAGACTATTTCAGGAGAAACAGTAATCATGAACAGAGACAGTAACCAGCAGTAAGTATTCATTATTTCGGTCTGTGACTGAGTTTTTCTATCACCGCTCTTACAATACTTGGCTTGTTGCCGGCCTTTGCGCCATTGACGCAACGGGTCATCTAGTAGTAGTAAAACAGAAAAGAGAAAATAGAGATTACAAGAGTGGACAGCCCAAACAAAATACTACGTGTTCCCATAATCTACTAACGGAGGCTCAGTATATGCATGAGAGCAACTCCAAGGGGCGACCCATTTTGTCCGTTTGGGTTATCCGGACATAAAACTTGGCTCAACGGGGCAACCTAAACGGACGTCCGTGTCCGCCTGCTGTCCATCCCCGACCCAAACTTGACCCAAATCTGGGAACAAATGGGTACGAAGCAGACAGAAGCGGACGCTCTCGTCGCTCGCTACCGCCCGCTCGTGTCCGCCTTGGTCCTACCTACCAGCGACCGCGCACAGCTGCGCTAGCAGGCATCTCTCGTCTCTCTCTTGTACAACTTTCTTTCTCGATCCCCTCTGCTGCCTCCGCTACGTCGGCCGATTCCGGCTGGAGAGGCCCGGCGGCGCGATGGGGAGCGGACGGGCGGCGCGGAGAGGGGCCTGGCGGCCGCGAGGGGAAGCGGACGGGCGATGCGCGGAGGGGCCCGGCGGCCGCGAGGGGAAGCAGAGAGGCACAGGGGCCCTGCGTTGGAGTGGAGAGGCCTGGCGGCGCACGGAGGCCAGCCCGTCCCGCCTGACACGCCGCGTCCAGGGCAACGCCGCCGAGCACCATAGCGAAGAGCGCCCGGGGAAGTCGTCGCCACCGCGAGGGGAAGCGGAGAGGCACGGCGGCGCGGCGGCTGGAGTGGACGCCCCGTACCTCGCCCCGGCTCGCCTCGCTGCTCCCCGCGCGCGTCTCGCGCCTCGCCGTTCGCCCCAGCTCGCCGCGCGCCCCAGCTCGCCTCGCTGCTCCCCGCCTGCGTCGCGCGCCCCGCCCGCCTCATGCGCCTCGCGCGCCCCGCAGCTCGCCTCCGCGACCGCTGCTTTGCTCGTGCTTCGCTCGCGCGCGCCGCACCACGCGAGCAGGAGGTGGTCGAGCGGGGCGGCGAGCAGGAGGCGCGGGACAGCACGACGGGGTCAGGGGCGGCACAGTGCGATGGGGAGCGGCGGGGAACGACGGCGCGAGGGGGAGCGGCGGGAACGACGGCGCGAGGGGGAGAGAGGGGCGGCGGAAGAAGGTGCCGGCCGGCACGGAGGAGCGGGGCCTCCTGGTGTATCTGTTGTCCGCTCTGTCCGCTTTTGTGCTCTTCCATTGGATACCTGCAGTATTCGCCCCACGTCCGCTTGGCGGACAGGAGACCCAAACAGACAAAAAGCGGATAAAATCTGTATCCGTTTGGGTCCCTGCGTTGGAGTTGCTCTGATAACACTCCAACACAAGTAACTACAGTTGGCGACGATCCCCCGACTGTCGATAGTCGTCGAAGTACTCTCTTTTTTTAGAGGAGAAGGGCACCACTCTCTTAGCGGATAGTCGTCGAAGTACTCTCTCCACAAACTTTACTGGCCGATGCTTTTGGCCACGGCAGCGTGCACCCACAAGTACACGAGACAACGCACGAGACTTGACACAAGCCGCTACGCGGCCGGACTATCGATCAACTCCGCAGTTCGCGAGACAACCCCGAGTTGGCCAAAAGGTTCGTGTCGAGCCTTCGTAATTTTTATTGCTCTCATCTGGACAGATTTACAGGGAGTCATGTACAGGTATATATAGAATCTATTCTACCTAGTAAACAACCGACTCGGCCTAGTCTAAGAGCAACTCTAGCAGACCCCGCAAAACGCCCCGGCCCGCAAAATAACCGCCAAATTGGGGGTCGGGGCCAGAAAATCTGCACGATCAGACCCCGCATCCCGCACCGGCCCGCAAAAGTTTTTGCGGGGCGCGGCAAATCTTCTCCCCAACCTCTATCTTCACGGGCTGGGAGGCCGACCCGAGCTCAACCCCTATCCGGCGCGAGAGTTGGCGGGAGGGACATTTCCGCGCGCCCTTTCCCGCTCCCCACACCCTCCGCCACCATTGCCCCCCCCCTCCTCAAGCTCCGGCTGCTCCTCCCGCGCCTCCATGGACGACCCCATGCTGTCCCCCGTCACCGTCGAGGTCGCGCACGCCCCTTCCCCTTGGGCGGATCTCGTCGCCGGCCATGTTGGCCCCGCCGCCGTCGCCCAAGCACACGCCGCGCCTGCCCGCAAGCGGCAGGGCAACGTGGTTGTGCAGGGCGGGAATCCGGCTGCCCCCGCCGCGATGGCCCGCGCTCCGGGCACCAATGCCATAGTGCGATCCCGGCCAGCGGCGGGGAAGGCCGGCAAGGCCGCGGGCGCAACGCGGAGGAAGGTTCTGGCTTCAAGGAAGCCATCTTCTTCAACCTCTCACTCCATCCCCCCGCGAGGATGTGCTCTGGCGATGCCGTTCAACGGTGCCGCTCCCCCCGTGAGTGAGGTGTTCGACAAAATGGCCGGAAGGTATATCTCTTCGGTCTTCGGCGATTCTCTTTCATTTTTCGCCATTGTTCTCGATAGCCCGTGACTTGTTATCGTTTGCTATAGCGGTGGTTCAAACAATGCAACAACCGAGTTCGTGAACTTGTTGGACACGAACGCGGTTGACATTGATCAAGCCCCTTTCTAACCATTCGACTACAATGAAACGGAGGGCGGCGTGGACGATCATGGTTGTGCGGACGAGTTGGAGGAGATCGAAGCGGAAGCGTTTGAGCAATCACAAGCAAAAACTGGGAAAAGCCAAAGATCGAAGAACTACACGGTCTTGGAAGATCAAGCTTTGATCAAAGCATGGAGTGCGGTGTCTCTTGATGCATGCACGGGTACTTCTCAAACCGCCAAGAGATATTGGCAAAGGATTGAAGATCAATACTTTCGCATTATGAAAAACTACCCCAATAGGACTCCACACACATTTCGGTCGCTTCAAGGTCGTTGGGAGAACATCAAGCCTATGTGCAGCCGTTGGGCAGCTTGCTTGGAGCAAGTAAGCAATGCACCTCCAAGTGGCACCGTGGAGTCCGACTATGTGAGTTTGCTTTGCCTTTGTTCAAGTTGTGCATCATCATAATGTATCATGAGAAATGATTGCATTACTTTGTTCACATTGTGTAGGACAAGATTGCTCAACATAGATATAGGGACATGGAAGCTTCGGAAGGCAGATTCTTCAAATTAGAGCATTGTTGGGAGTTGCTCCAAAAGTACGAGAAGTGAAAGTTGATCGACAAAGAATCCCCACCAAAGAGAGGCTCACTTACAAACATGGATGAAGATGAGGATGATGATGGCCCGAGAAATTTGCACAAGCCCGATGGCGACAAGAAGACTAAAGAGAAGATGAAGAGAGAGCAAGAAGCATCGAGCTTGAGGGAGAAGATTGATGCCATGGTGCAATCAAACGAGTTGATGTTGTTAAAATCGTTGGAGATCAAGAAAGAGTTGGCCGAGAAGAAGGCAAAAGAGAAGCAAGAAAAATGGCAAATGCTCAAGGAAGAGGGGTTGCGCAAAGCTACCATTGAGGAGAGAAAAGCACGTGCCTCTGAAAACAAATCGATGTCATTGTTGCTCGCCGAAGAGAACAAGATCATGTCAATGAACCGCAATGATATGGACGACGTCACCAAAACATGGCATGATATGGCAAGCAGAGAGATCTTGAAGAGGAGAATGGTCGCCTCGGCCGGTCCGTGTGCCAGCTCCGGTGATGTTTTCTCTGCTCCATATGGTGGCAATGTGGATGAGTTCGGTGCGGGAGTTGGAACAAGCGACGGAGGCGGCTACGGTGGCGCGGATGAACTTCAAGATGGACTCCATGGCGCGGAGTGAAGATCGACCCCCAAGATGATGCCGAACATGGGCGCAAACCTTTGCATGCCCTCTTTTGCGTACTGAACTTCGCTTTTATTTGCGCGCAAACTATTTATGTCATTTGAATTTGAACTTGTTTGTGAAACCCTATGACAAATTTCAGATTTGCAGTTTTTCTGTTTGCGGGTCGTTGCGCTGGTGCCCGAGTAGAACCCGCATAGCCGACCAGTAAAAAAGCATATTCCACGAATATACTTTTTTACGGATCCGTTTGGGGGGTCTGCATCTGTGCCAGCCTGCGCCCGCCCGCAAAAGCGGTTTTGTGCGAACTGCAAACGCGTTTTGCGGGCCGGCGTTTTGCGGGGTCTGCTAAAGTTGCTCTAAGAGCCTGTACCCTACATGCTCCATACATATGGAGTCCTTTGACTTGGAACATTCAAGCATATCAAAAATCATCTTATGGTATTGCGCCCCAGAACATGAAAATTACGAAAGGGTGTTTTTGTCATTTGACAGCATATTTAGTTCAACAAAACATATCCAGGAACAAGGGCAATCAAACACAAGTGCGCTTGTGCATGCCTTATACGAAAATATAAATCAATGATTCAGCACAAATATTCCCGAATACAAATACAGATTAGGTCCTGCCGAATGCATAAAGATACTGGGACATGCTTATGAACGGCATACAGTATTCAGAATCCGAGTACTGTCCGACAGGAGCGGAGTACCTTATTAGCAGTAATAATACTATATCTCAAGTCCGTATCGTAAAAGTAAGGAACAGAGGCAATCGAACACAGTGTTTGTAGGAAAAAAGTAGTTGCAACTTCAGTTTAGAAAGTAGTAGCAACTTCAAGATCATGTTGGCACAGGATGGTGGTCGGTTTGGTAGTGGGCTCCAGAGCGTCCGAGGTGAAAGTTGGGATCGGGAGAAATTCCTGTCGGCCTGGCCGACACCGACGCGGTGGTGCCTAAGGGTGCCGTCAAACCTTCCTGGAAGGCGTCGGGGGCTACCCTTCCTCTTTCCTCGTCGTGTACTAGGGGGAACCCTTTATAGCAGTGCCGTCATCGCTGCGTCCCTTCTTGAAGGTGTTGATTGGTACCGGAGCTTGGTGGGAGTTTTCCGCAGTGGTCGCGAGGCTTCTTCGTTTTTGTCAATCCGCCATTGTCGGCATTTGTTTCTTTTGTATTTTCTCTTTCAGTTTTTTTGGGCGTGTCTGTGCTGCTTCCGCACCAGCATCTATCATTGGTTGTATCGGTTGCTTGCTTCGTGATACAAAGCTGGGGACAAATTGAAATGCAGGACGGTTGGGATTGGCGCGTGCTTCTTTGATGATCGCAGCAGCTGCAGCCTTGAATTCTGAGGGTGTCGCGTCTTCTCTATCAAGAATTATCTCAACTTTTTTGAGACCATGGAGATGCTCAATGCCTGAATAGAAGCCCTTAGCTCTTGCCGCCGACACACTGAACGGCATGCTCCTAATTTCCTCAAGCTTGGGCGCAGACCCTTTCACGAACGAAACATATGCTTGTTTGGTTTCTGTCAAGTCAAACACCTTCAGACTTGGGAAAGAAACGCCTTGGACTGTAGCAACGAACTTATTTGATACCAATAGTACTAGGCGGAGTAAGGATGGAAGCTGCCCAAGAGTAAGAAACCCTTCTTCCGTCAGTTCAGTTAAGCTGATGCACATGTCGTCAAGGTTGGTGAGTGCAGGTGTAATCATCTTTGGAATGTTTGTGAATGAATCGCGGTTGGGCGCCCAAAACCTTTGAAGAGAAGATGGCAGAGGCGACCAGGAATCTAAGAAGTCGAGGGAACCACGGTATGCTCGTATTTCCAACGAACAGAGTTTGCAGGTGCCAAGCTTGCACAGTGAGGAGAGGAACGCCTCTTGTTCACATCTCTTGTCCTCGCAAGAGACTCCATCACCAAGATCCACATCGAGTTCCTTCAAACTTGTCAGGTTCCTGAGATCCTTCAACACATCTGTTTCTTGCGGGGTAATAATAAACCTTCGCATCAACTGTAAGTTCCTCATGCCTCCAATCCCATTTGGTAGCTTGTTCAGCAATCCAATTAGGTGTTGTAGTTTAGTCAGCCGAGTAATTCCAGCAGGCAACTCTCTCACATATGTATGCTCAGAATCCAGCGTCTCTAGATTACCTAGCATGACGATCCCTGATGGTAGCTTTGATATATTTGTACCCCTAAAGCTGAGGTACTTTACCTGGAATAATTTGTCCATGCCTTTCATATCATAGTTCTCTAAATCCTCACAACCTTCAAAATCCAAAACACGTAAAGCTTCAAACCGATCTAGACTGGGCAAGTGTGTCAAGCAACATGATTGCATTACTATCAAAGTTCTAACATGGCTTAGATCTAGATTTTCCAGTTCAGATCCAAGTTCCTTGTCAATGTACTGGATTGATAGCCTCCGAATAAAACCTTGATGATTTGGCAAACTCGTTTGACCTCGACCTACCACAGTGGTAAAATTATCTTCAACTGACTTTGAAATAATAATTTCAAGCATCATGTCATGGACTCGGAGGCACCGACCTTTCCATCATACCCAATGTCCACTGGTTGGACCATACTTTTGTTGATAAGATCGTAAAAGTAATTCTCGGCAGTCTCTTGCTTGCTCTGTCCACGCTCTTCAGAGATAAAGCCTTCTGCTAGCCATCGCCTCACTAGCCTATCTCTGTCAATCAGATGGTCTTCGGGAAACAAACTTAGATACAACAAGCAAGTCTTGAGATGAGGTGCAAGATCATTGTAGCTAAGAGATAGTATGTTACTCATGCCCTCTAGGATCTTAGTTTTCTCCAGCGCAGAACCAATTGACCTCTTAACCTTCTCCCACTCTTGCTTGTTTTCTGGTCGGTTTGCTAGTAAACCAGATATACTAATAATTGCCAATGGTAGACCTCCACATTTCTTCAGAATTTCATTACAAACTTCATTCAACATGCCAGGGCAATGTTCCTCAGAGCCAAATAACCTTTTGAAAAACAATCTTCTGGAGTGGAGATCACTTAGGGCGTCCAATTCATACACACGGTCATCACCACCGAGACAACATGACTTTGCTACGTCAATGATGCGTGTAGTAGCTATTATTCTGCTAGAACAATTATTCTCTGGAAAAGCACACTTGATAGTGTGCCATGCTTGTGCAGACCATACATCATCAATGATGATGAGATACCTATAAAATTAGCAAATCATGTCAACCAATTATGATAAGAAATCATGCTTTGACACTCAAAACACGCCATGAAACTCCAATATTGCTTCATGTTTATTAAGAAAATGTAACATTTATTACACACAACCTTTGCATCAATGACACATAAATACTGAACTGGAGTAGTTAATAATTGATGGCGTTCATTGGTTATGTGTGCCCTATACAGTTGCCAACTAACTTCACTAAAAATATTAACAATGACTAGAACGCACTCCTTGTTACAGGGTCACAATCAACCATAATTGTTTTTACATTTTTTTGCTTTATGGTATTGAAAAACTATTGAAATGCTTGATTTTATTTGAAATGAAGATGATAAGCAAATATATACTATATAATCATACTTTAGTAGTTTGTTCTTTAAATGTGGGAGTGAACATTTTTAGAAGTTTGAGTACTTTGTTAAATGCAAAACAATCGAGTTGATGAAGGACTTGGACACAAATATATTCATGCTGAAAAATAGTTCATATTTGAAGCATATTATATAGCTAGGTACACGATACTTTCTAGCTTGGGTGGTAAGGATACCTAGACTTGTTCAAACCGACCTCAATCGAGTTGTTTTCTTTGTGTTGAATTAATAATGTTACAGTAAATAATAAATGACTCAAACAGCTGGAACTAGGCTTGAAACATCTCTTAAGAGAAATAATAAAGATTGATGTTACCTTTTATTTTGCAGTAGTACTCTTAGCTCTGAAATAGACTTCATTTCATCCCAATCACTGGTATCTTTTGAGGATCCACCTTGGCATGACACTTGAGAGATCACATCCTTCATAATTTTCTTTATATCTGGTTTTTGCGAGACCGATATGAAAGCCTTACAATCAAATTGATCTTTAATATTGCGGTAGACCTCATTTGCCAGTGTTGTTTTTCCCAGTCCACCAAAACCAACAATAGAAAACACCTTGCGTTGTTTGGATGAGTTGTTACCTTCTTCCAGCATCCACTTGACAAGATCATCCCTTGGACCATCCACACCCACAAGGTGAGCCTCCTCAGCAAAGAGTGCATGCAGCCGGGGATCCACGACCATATGGCCAGTGGTTCTGGAAGGAGCATCATTCAACTTGTAACTATCCTTGAGCTCTTTCACTTGCTTGATGCGATCCTTCAGGTCATCGATCTGGCCGGCGATTTCGCGCCGAGGTCCAAGCGTCTTCAGAGGGAGAGTGATCTTGCGCAAGAACTCCTTGAAACCACCACGACGGCCGCCCTTACCAAGGTGATGGATGAACTTGTCGAAGATGTCTTCGGTATCATATGCCAGCTCGCGCACCAGCGATATCCATGCCTGACTTGACCACTTGGATCTTCGAGCTTCGTGTACTCTTCCAGCACAGCATGCATATTGGTGAGCTCAGATTGGAGGGACCGAATCTCACGGCGGACCGCTTTGAGGCGGCCATACTCTCCAGCGAGGAGACCGGTGAGCTTCACCAGCAGGGGACCCAACACGCCAAGTGAAGCGCTCACCACAGGAGCCATTAATTGAGCCCTCTAGCTATTCCTATATGGACGAAATCTATAGCTTGTGGGTGTCGTTGAGTTGTCTGAAGGAGTGGGGAGAATAGGTCGGACCAAGTGAAGCTAGCAGGAAGATGAAGAGGAGGAAGCAAAAGCTTTATCTTTGGTTCACCTAACAATGGCAAGCCTAGCCTGGTCCGAGCAGCTCGGGTCAGATGAAGACATGCGCGCGAGGCTAGTGTTTAGGAGTACTTAATTCACGTTAGGTTGGCGCATTCAGTGGCCTAATCACGATGTAGTGGTATATATTTAGTTAGCATGTCCATTAAGCAAAGTGAGACGCTAATAAACTAAGGACAACTTGTCTCAGGCTTTGATCTCTTACACCTTTGTTTGTTTTTATGGAGCCAGGAAACTGTGTGTCGCCTGCTGAGTAGTTGCAAGGCTCACCTAACCAGTAACGATCGATGGACGGCGTTGGTGGAAGGAGACAAATGGTGCTGCAAGTCTCAAGCGAATTGCGCTGTAAGGAAGACTCCATTTTTGTAGTGTGTGGCCCCTTCTACCGAAAATAAGTCTCAAGCGAATTAAATAAGAATAATCTGATGTTACTAGTAGCATGTAGCATGGTAAACCATCACTAACCATGAGCTTAACAAATCCGGCATCATTTTTCAAATTCATGCACATCTTAATCCAGCATCATTTTTCAAATCCAGGGATAATTTTCAAATTCATGAACATTTTTTGGATCCATGAATGTTCTTTTTACATTTTTAACTTTTTTTTACAAATTCATGAGCATCTTGTAAATCCAGCAAATTATTTCAAACACATGAACAGTTTTCAATTCCGTGAACAATTTACAATTTCTTTAACATTTTTCAAAATCTGGGAACATTTTTTGAAATCAGAACATTTTTTAAATTCATGAACGGATATTGAAATCTTCAAATTTGTGAATATTTTTTATAATCCAGGAATATTTCTCAGTTTGGAGACCCTTTTTTGCCATTCTGAATATTTTTAAAATGTCTAAATTCAGGAATTCCTTTAAAATTAATAAAAAAATTCCAAATTCAGCTTTTTTTAAATTCAAATTTTATTGAAGAAGCAAAAGACTTATACAACGAAAGAAAAAAATGGGAAGTTCACGTCGTGGCGAATGCGCGTTTCCACACTGTCCACTGGACCGGTTGGGAAATAGAGGCTCCCTTAGTTTGTTGGGTACGCCTATAGATAGCGAGACAATCTTCTAACTCGCTGAAGTCACGGAAGCACATATGCCGGCCTATTTCATGGGAGGCCACAACCTCGTTTCTTTTTTCAGTTTTCTTTTTCTTTTTTTTTGATTGATTTGTTTTACTTTCGGTTACACTTAGAAAATTTCTAAACATACATATTACAAAAAATACGTTACATATCGTTTTGGATATTTTTTTGCGAGGAAAAATTTCTGATCTATTCATCAACTTCCAAGGTATACAAAGAACACCAGACATAAAAAATACATCCAAGTTCATAGACCACCTAACGACGGCTACAAGCACTGCAGCGAGCCAAAGGCGCGCCGCCGTCTTTGCCCCTCCCTCATCGCAGCCAGGCAAACCTTGTTATGCATTAGAATTCTTTTAATGTGTATAGAACAAATGTTGACAATGTATACAAAAAATATACAAGTGGGTATGAAAAAAGTTGATAGTATATTTAAAAAATGTTACCAAGATTCTGAAAAAATGTTAAATAAGTATTTGAAAATTGTTAATCATGCAATTGAAAAATGTTAAATGTGTATAGAAAAAATGTTGACCATGTATTCAAAAAATGTTAAACCTGTATTTTTAAAATGTTAAATGTATATAGTAAAAATTTTGACCATGTACTAAAAACTGTGGAACTTTTAATTGAAAAATTTTAAATGTTTATAGTGATCATGCATTCAAAAAATGTTAAACCTGTATTTTAAAAATGTTAAATGTATATAGTAAAAATGTTGACCATGTACTAAAAATTGTGGAACTTTTAATTGAAAATTGTTAAATGTTTATATAGTGAACATTTATTTAAGAAATGTTAAACTTTCTAAATGAAAATGGTAAATGTGTGTAGAAAAAATGTTGACCATGTGTTAAAAAAAATGTTAATCTGGCATTTCAAAAAATAGTAAACAAGCATTTGAAAAAATTGTTAATCTGGCATTTTAAAAAAATGTCATCTTTTTCCCTTCTCAGATAAATGAATTTCTGCTATCCTTTCTTCAGGTGCATGCATGGTTCATAATTTTGCCACGGAATTTCAAATATATGGTGTCTTCGATGATGTTGGTTCTTCGACTATTGGTGCTCCACTAAGTGAGAAATATCCACAACGGTATCATCTTTGGCTTAATCAAATGTTATTGCTACTGAACTGTCAAACATTAGTTGCTATGTAGTACATCATCTGCTTTCCTCGATATATACATATTTGAGTCCAGATTTGTATAGATTTCTTGTTTGTGTATGCTTCATAATTAACCAGTTTGTGAGATAAGCCAGTGATGTGTTTAATTTGCAGAAAATGTGGCAGGCTACTTCCGTTGCTTTCGCCCTTAGAGCTTCCTAATACTCCCTCCGTTCGGAATTACTTGTCGTGAAAATGGATGTATCTAGACGTATTTTAGTTCTAGATACATTCATTCCCGAGACAAGTAATTCCGAACGGAGGGAGTAGTTGCAACCAGCTTTTACCTTTGATCAGACTTTCACTATTTCCAGGTATGGGGTCAACACATATCCAACAAGGAGGTATGGGAAATCAACATTTTGTATCTACATGTTCCTTATGATGCGCCACTACTGATTCGCCTTCTTTGCGAACGTTTGAGACGCCGGATTAGGTGTATGCGGCTGTAGATGCTCTTATGCAATTGGGCTATATAGCTATTTGATTATGCTTTTCATCTCTCTGACCGTGAGAGTAGCATTTATCGGTTGTGGCATCTTTTTCGGGCTAGTTTGTGTATCTAGCCGTCTGTCGCTCTGTGTGAGCTGCATTTATC
Organism: Triticum urartu; assembly: GCF_003073215.2. Lineage (NCBI taxonomy): Eukaryota > Viridiplantae > Streptophyta > Magnoliopsida > Poales > Poaceae > Triticum > Triticum urartu. Next base: position 1,146,292 of record NC_053025.1, read on the forward strand.
CTTTGCTTTTGTCTGGCTGAAGACTGTGGAACCTTGTTGGCACTTTTTGTTATTTGGTTAATAAGATGACCGTATGCATCGTTCTGATGCAGAGGTCGGGGAGCTCCTCTTTTCGAAAAAAAAAATACTTCACCTCAAAACGTCGAGAGTAAGTATCACAGCGTGCTGTTTAAGAACATAACTGACAACTAATAACACATACGTACTAAATCAGCGGATATACAATTGTGTTCCATGGTGGATCTGCCATGCTCAGTGCACAGTAATTCAACAAAACTTTTTTTGGAACAAAGGAAACATATATAAAACAAGTATTCAACAAAAAAAGTGACCCTGAATGCAAATGGAGCGTAGGTCCCACCGAATGCATAAACCTACCGGGGACAGAGTATAAGCGAATTAACAACAACAGCCTAGCCTAGGTATTCAGACTACAAGTTCCCACAGAGTTTAGATTTGAATCATCGAAGTAAGAAACGGAGGCAATCAAACACAGTTTTCGGAGGTGTCTCTGTTTCAGCTTCACCTTTCAGCTTGTCCACTGGAAGTGCAAGGAATATTAATTAATTAATTAGCTTGCTGCCTCCAAGCAACAAATATCCTGGATCGACAAAGGGGAAACAGTAGAACATGTGAATTTGAGAAATATCCTCTCCCTCCGTGGGATGCTTTCTGAACGTGACGCTTATTTGTTATCAAGTTATATCTCTGCTGTTTTTATGCTGCTCCTGAGAAGAGAAGCACCTTCAGATTTGGGAAAGAGATGCCTTGGACTGTATTTGATGTCCGTAGTTTCAGGACAAGTAAGGATGGGAGCTGCCCAAAAGTAACAAAACTTCTTTGATGTCCGTAGTACCAACAAGCTTATCAACAAAAGTAGTCTCAGGACGGAGGCAATCAAACAGAGTGCATGTAGCAAGTAGTGGCGACTTGAGTTGAGACTCGTGTTGAGTTGAGATTAACTAGCATCATGTCTCTTCTTCGCTGTGACACTCGAACCACGCAATCCAGCCGCACAACATATCCTGGATCGGCAAAACAGTAAAACAGTAAAACATGTGAATTTGAGGAAACCAGAAGCAGCTCGGGATATCAATTGGTGCAGAAAATCAAAATGTGAAGATGTTTTCTAAAAGAGATATCAATTGGTGGATGATTAGAATATCAATTGCTACCTCTTGCAGTTTGTGAGCACTTTAATCCTCACCACCGTTACCATCTTCCTTGCTCTTCTCCTCGTCACTACCACCGGTCTCTTCATCGTCCTCTCCCTCTGGTTCCCCCCAAAAAGTAAGTGCAGGATGGTTGGAATTGGCACCTGCTTCTTTCCTGATCGCAGCAGCAGCAGCCTTGCATTCTGAAGGTGTCGCGTCTTCGTCATCAAGCACTATGTGAGCTCGTTTGAGACATGGGAGATGATGGATGCCTAAATACAATTTATTAGCTTTTGCAGCCGACACACTGAATGGCATGTTGCTAATTTCCTCAAGCTTGGGCGCAGACCCTTTCACGAACGAAACATATAATTGTTCAGTTTTTATGAAGTAAAGCAACTTCAGGTTTGGGAAAGAAGTGGCTTGGACTGTACCAACAAACTTATTTGATACCCATAGTCTCAGGCGAAGTAAGGATGGGAGCTTCCCAAGAGTAAGCAGCCCATCTTCCGTCAGTTCAGTTAAGCCGATACCCAGATCGGCAAGGTTGGTGAGTGCAGGTGTAATGCACTTTGGCACGTTCGTGAACGAATCTGAGTAGGCCGCCCAAAAGCTCTGAAGAGAAGATGGCAGAGGGGACCAAGAATCTAAGAAGTCCAGGGAACCACCGTTGTACACATCTATTTCCAAGAACCGGAGTTTGCAGGTGCCAAGCTTGCACAGTGAGGAGAGGAACGCCTCTTTTTCACATCTCTTGTCCTCGCTAGATACTTTACTACCAAGATTCACATAGAGTTCCTCCAAACTTGTCAGGTTCCGGAGATCCTCCAACACATCTGTTTCTTGCAAGGTAATAACAAAGCTTGGCATCAGCTGTAAGTTCCTCATGCTCCCAATCCCATTTGGCAGCTGCTTGGTCATAAATCCGATTAGGTGTCGTAGTGCAGTCAGCCGAGTAATTCCAGCAGGCAACTCTTCCACATATGAATCCTGAAGATCTAGAGTCTCTAGATTACCTAGCATCAAGATCCCCGAAGGAAGCATTGATATACCTGTGCCCCTAAAGCTGAGGTACTTTAGCTGGAATAATTTTTCCATGCCTTTCATATCATAGTCCTTTAAATCCCCACAACCTTCAAAATCCAGAACACGTAAAGCTTCAAACCGATCAAGGCTGGGCAAGTGTGTGACGCAACATGATGGCATTACTATCAAAGTTCGAACATGGCTGAGATCTACATTTGCTAGTTCAGATGCAAGTTTCTTGTCAATGTGCTGGATTGATAGCCGCCGAATTGAACCTTGATGATTGGGCAAACTAGTTTGACCTCCACCTACCACAGTGGTAAAATTATCTTCAGCTGATTTTGAAATAATAATTTCGAGCATCATATCATGGACTCGGCAGGCAGAGACCTTTCCATCATACTCAATGTCAACCGGTTGGACCATGCTCTTGTTGATCAGCTCATAGAAGTAATTCTCTGCGACCTCTTGCTTGCTCTGTCCACGCTCTTCAGAGATGAAGCCTTCTGCAATCCATCGCCTCACTAGCCTCTCTCTGTCAATCAGATGGTCTTCGGGAAACAAACTTAGGTACAACAAGCAAGTCTTGAGATTGGGTGCAAGATCATTGTAGCTAAGAGATAGTATGCGACTCATGCCCTCTAGACTCATAGTTTTTTCCATTGAAGAACCAATTGACCTCTTAACCTTCTCCCACTCTTCCTTGATGCATGGTTTGTTTGCTAGTAAACCAGATATACTGATAATTGCCAATGGTAGGCCTCCACATTTCTTTAGAATTTTACTAGAAACTTCTTTCAACATGTCAGGGCAATGTTCCTCAGAGCCAAATAATCTTTTGAAAAACAATCTTCTGGAGTGGAGATCACTTAGGGCTTCCAATTCATACACACGGTCATCAGCACCCGGACAACATGACTTTGCTACGTCAATGATGCGTGTAGTAGCTATAATTCTGCTGGAACAATTATTCTCTGGAAAAGCACACTTGATAGCGTGCCATGCTTGTGTAGACCATACATCATCGATGATGATGAGATACCTACAAAATTAGTAGATGATGTCAATTCTAGTTATCGGATCACAAACAGGAAATAATATTGCGCATTTACTGGATCCCAGATAAGTGGATGAAATATTGAGAAGCATGGATGGCAGGCACATCCTTCAACGGGAATAATAAGGGTCGAGGTTACCTTTTATTTTGTAGTAGTACTCTTAGCTCTGAAATATACTTCATTTCATCCCAATCACTGGAATCTTTTGTGGATCCACCTTGGCATGACACTTGAGACATCAAATCCTTGATAATTTTCTTTATATCTGGTTTTTGCGAGACCGACACGAAAGCCTTACAATCAAACTTCCCTTCAATCTTGCGACAAACCTCATTCGCCAGCGTTGTCTTTCCCAAACCACCAAACCCAACAATAGACAAGACCTTGCAATGTTTGGGCGATGTGTTTGCTTCTTCCAACACCCACTTGGCAAGATGGTCTCTTGGACCGTCGACGCCCACAAGGTGTGCCTCATCGGCAAAAAGTGCGTGCAGCCGCGGATCCACGGCTGGAGGGCCGGCGGTGCTCGAAGGAGCATCATTCAGCAGCTTGTAACAATCCTTGAGCTCTTTCACCTGCCTGATGCGGTCCTTGAGGTCGTGGATCTCGCCGGCGATTCCATGCCTGGCTCCAAGCGTCTTGAGACGGCGAACGGTCTTGCGGAACAAGTCCTTGAATCCGCCATGGTCTTGGCTGTCGCCGAGGTGGTGGATGAACTTGTCGAAGACGTCCTCGGTGTCGTAGGCCAGCTCCCTGACCAGCGAGATCCAGGCCTTGACCTGGTGGTTGGGGTCCTCCAGCTTGGTGTACTCCTTGAGCGCGGCGTGCATGCTGGCGAGCTCGGATCTGAGGGAGCGGATCTCGCGGCGGACCCCTTTCAGCCGGCCGCACTCGTCGGCGAGCAAGGCCGTGAGCTTCCCGAGCAGGGGCCCAAAGGCGCCGTGCGCGGCGCTCACCACCGCCATGGATGGCGACGCTGCCCCCTAGCTCACCGCCGCATCTCTGTAATCCGTCTGAGTGTTTGTGGTGCTTGGATTGGGAGTGGAGAAAAGGAGGATCGAGCAATGGATGTGGTGGGCGGCTCGATTCGCAAGATTTCGTGGTCCAGTGATGCTGCGCGTTTGGGAGGAGACGGCGGCGGAGGAGGAAGTGAGAGAGAGAGCGAAAGTGGCGGTGGCGGCGGAGCAGAGGAGAGGAGTGAGGAAGAGGTCTTTCCAAGTCAGTCAACTCTGCAGCTTAATTTTGCTAAAATAAAAAATAAAAAAATGCTGCATGCAGGTGACGGTCCCTCGATCGATCAAGTTTGTCTCATTCATGTATGTTGATAGCCCAATAAAAGAGATTTTTAATTTGAAATTATTTGTTTAATATTTTTATTTTTCCAGTTTTGTCGTTGCTCCATGCTTTTTACCGTGCCGTCGGCCCGATGGTTTCAGCGAGGTTTGCGGCACCCACTGGGATCTCAATTGCATGCAGCTCACGGTTATGATATCGGCTTCATACATACGAATCCTGACAAAGAAAGACATATTCGGCTAGTACGTCGATGATGAGAATGACAAAAGTTCGCCCGAGACGATGAGTAGGTAGTTAAAGATGGTCAAGAGAGTGAAAGAGTAGGAGAGAAGCAGCTGAAGCCACCATGCATCACCTGAATGCATTCAACTTCACTTACCCCAATACAAATTGACCAGAGTCGATACATGTTTTGGCCATAGATTTTTTATTTTAACAAAACACACACACACATATATGATGAGTTTCATGCAGGCGAAACTAGATAAAGACTCCATAGCACCACGAATGTCATTTCAGCATGAAAAATGCAGGCATGTAGAAGTAGAATACTCGAACATGTCCACTGCAAATATTTTTGAATTACTTTAATGTACTTTTAAATCTTACTCTTCAAAACAAATGTGCCCCAGCAGTTAAAGGAGACAGAAAAGCAGAGCTTTTTTCCAATAATTCCAACTCTACCCTCCCCTGCATCATTCTCAGCTCTGCTCAACGAACTTGGCGCCACCGGTATAAATTCCATGGAGCCGCGCCTCCATCCGTTCCAACCTCCAACTCCATCTCTGATCTGCGTCGCCCCGGCTCACCACCGGCGTCGGCAACTTTCTGGCCCGCCGCTCCATGACCATGTCCGGCGTTCGCTTGAGGGCGCAGCAGACGACGTGTGCGGTCGTGCCCATGGCGTGTCGCCCGTGCTGGCGCTCAAGCGGCGGCACTCCATGCGGAGCCGGTAGGCCACGGCGGCGGGCAGGAAGGTGAAGGCCGCCACCCGGGGGGCGCAGCCTGAGGGCATGGTGATGGAGCTCGAGGACCTCGGTGCGGAGTACCTCGAGCAGCTGCTCGGCGCCTCCGAGGACACCGCTCTATCTGATTTTCTCAAGTCAGCATGCAGACTTGAAGATGACGGATGGATTTGCTCGCTGTTTTTCTCTTTCTTGTTGCTGGGCCAGTATATTGCTCTAGATAGAAGTCACATAGTTTCCTTGGGATTGAGGAATATAAGAAGAAAAAAAGTAAACTGAAAAGAATTTTCTTTTACGAATCTCTATGCAAGATCGAAGGAATATAATATAGACTGAGACCGTCTCAGTCGACTCAGACTTAACAAAACTGTTGAGAAAACCGTTTGTGAAATTGACGGCTGTGAAGGTTTGGTTTGGAAGTGCAAATTATTATGGTTTGAATTAGGTCAGGTCAATATGAATGGATATTTTTACGACCCTCTTGTTTCCTTGCCTAACCCTAGGTGGCTAGGGCAAACTCTCCCCATCAGACTTTGCCAGTGAATCCATGAATTCGCCTTTCCCCTGCCTGCCGCTCTGGCAGCCGGTGGCGAGGATGGGGATCCCGGTGGGGAATCCCGGTGCCTCCGCTCTGGTAGCCGATGGCGCGGAGGGGAATCCCGGTGCCTTCGTGCTGGTGGCCGGTGGTGGGAAGGGGATTCCCGGCACCTCCGCATATTAGGTTTGTCTAAAGGTAATTTTATATACTTTCAACAAGTTCACAGAAACATATATTAACATATACACCACCAAATTAATATCATTGGATTCATCATTGCATATATATTCACATCATATAAATTTGTTACTGTAAATTTTCATATTTTTTCCTACAAACTTGGTCAAACTTTATAAAGTCTGACTTCAGTCAAAGCTAATATATGGAGTAAAAAAACAGAGGGAGTACTCCCTCCGGTCCTTTTTAGTTCGCATATAAGATTTGACTGAAGTCAAGCCTCGTAAAGTTTGACCAACTTTATAGAAAAAACTACCAACATCCACAATCTGAAATCAATACCACTAAATGTGTCATGACTTAAAGTTTCATATTATATAACTTTAGCATGGCAGGTGTTGATATTTTTTCATATAAATACGGTCAAAATTTGTAAAGTTTGACTTCAGAGAATTCTAATATACAGAGTAAAAAGGACCGGAGGGAGTACTTTAGAGTGCTTCAGTGAGCCCTACTTTGTGTCTGGACACTTTTATGCGTCCAAACGGACCCCTACTTTGGGCCTGACGCGTTTGGACATCCAGAAGGCAAAGTAGGGGAGTTCAGACGTCTGCCATGTAGGACTCTGACAATTCAGGCCCACCCAAAACCTCCCCCATATCCCTCCAATTTTTCACACTCTCCCCTCTTCCCATGCCTCACCCGGACGCTGCCATCAAATCCACTTCGGACACTACTGCCCTCGCTGCAAATGTTGTTCGCCACCATCGTCCAATCCAGCCGACGAACCCGACCCATCAACATCTTCGAGGTGTCGCCTTGTATGTTGTCTCCGCGTGAAATCTGGAGTCCATCAAACACCAAGAGCGGGGCACATGGGAGAAGGCCCACACCACTACCGTGTCGGTGGCCTCTTGGACACACGTTGTCCTGGGCCATGAAGGCCTCTTCCTGCTACCCTTCCGCAAAGGTGGGTGGGCTTGCTAGTGCGGCATGTTTGCGTTTTCTTCTTTTGTCCTTTCTTTGGGGACAATTGCAGTCCCGACGAGGGAGGCCGCCACCTGCACACGATGTCATGGGGGTGCATTGGCCTCTTCGCCGGCAAGGTGGACGAGGTGTTGGCCTCAGCAGCGGCGAGCGATCGTCGAAGGCTACCGTTGAAGTCGTCGGATCCGACTCCAAACCGATGGAATTGGAGATTGGGGTCGAGGCGTCATCCAAGTCATCGGCAACATGGTCTAGGGATGGCCAGAAGCGGTCAAAGGCAGCTCTATAACGATGGAGGAGAGGTCGTGGTGCAAACGAGAAGAGCAACGGGAGGGGTAATTGTCACTAGCGCTAAACTGTTTCTAGATGAAGTGCGGTCCAGATACCCCCTCCACCCCTCCCCCCCCTCCACAACCACAAAATATGGAAGCCGGCGAGCTCGATTTGGAGAACCCTATAAAACTTATGGGGATCGAGGGGGGAGGGGGGTTGTCTCTGGTAGAGCTGTCTTTTCAACCAAAATCAACGGTGGTTATTATGAGCATCAAGTCAATATGGCAACTCTATTAGACTTGCTTTGAACTAGACATCGGTGATTCGATGTCATTTGTTAAACAAACAATTTACTACCACGCATAGCCGTGACGTATGTACTCACATATTGAATATTGAATGTAATAAGATCTTATATTACGAGACAGAGGGAGTAGTACTTATCCTCACTGATTATTGGTGTTTCTAGAACAATTCTAAGCATCACGACACTGACTCACGCAAACATGTACTGCTGCATGCCAAATCTTACATTTTTCCAATTCACTCAAAGTAGTTTGACCTACTTACGAGTGCTTCAACGGGGGAAATTATAGTAGAAACTGAGCTAATGGTGCAAAAATAGAAAAAGATCGTCATGGGTTGTTGGATCTTCAATGGATGACTTTTGATCGCTTCAGCAAACCCAATGAGTCTTTGTTTGTCCATCAACTGCATAAGCATTTGAAGCCAAAAAAAGGCAAGATGGCCAGGTTACAACATAAATAAGTTTTTAGGACTTTAATTAGTATGCTATTTTATTTTATTTTTTTTAAAACACAAAAACAACAACAACAACAACAACAACAACAACAACAACAACAACAACAACAACAACAACAACAACAACAACAAAGTGTTAAATGGGAGTTACACCTGCTGCTGCCTCCAGTACATGAAACAAAACATGTTTTCAGATGACAAGTTGATAACAGAGTCAAAAAATAAGATAATGGGAGGTCATGATTACAACACTTGTTTTGTAAACTGTCCAGCATTATAGTTGTGAAACCTAAATCTTCCTTGTACAGCTTCTCAATTAATAGCCTAACTTGGATTGATATCCTTAGTATTAGGCAAGAACTACTACATATAATTCTAGAGTGGCATGGTATTAGGCAAGCAATTAATTAGAACTACTACATATAATTAGAAGTTAGGCATGCAATTAATTAATCATATAGACAATTAATTAGGCATGTACAGAATTAGGAAGGTAGCTAATTAGGCTTGCAAATAATTAGTTAGGCGAGGAGTTAATCACGCCGAATCAATGAGAGAAAAGATCCGGTCACTATACCCAAAAAGTGTTTCGTATAGTTTGCCTAACTTCTCAGTTGTATTTAGCCTTTGCGACATGGGGGCAACGGATCATCTAGTTGTATAAATGGACGGGCAGCATTGGTATATATTGTACAGATGGATGGATGGCATTGATGTGTACTGCCCCTCTAATCATGCACAGGGATTCCCAACAAATCCCCCACTTGTCTTTATGAAATATGTCGAATTAGCTGTTTATGATGTTTGTGAATTGTTATGGTGCTTATATTCAAGGTCAAAAAATTTGAAACAAGTTAATGCGAGCAACTCATTATACAATTTCAGTAGAGAAAATTTCACTACACAACTCATACAACAATCTCATACTGCAACAGCTGAAAAGAACTCGGTGGCACACAGCTGATTATGTACAGCTGATTATGTGGACAGTTTCTCAGAATCTGAATACGAAAACTGGTAAGCTGAAAATAACTGGCCCATTATATCCCGCACACACGAGGACTTAAGGTATATTTGGTTGGTGCCCAAATTTGCCCTACCTAATTATTATTTTTTGCATCCTATGATACTTTAACTTTCACTTGGTTGCAAAATCTTGGAATCTCTAGCCAATTTTTTGGATAGCCAATGGTTGGCAAAATAAAATACCTAGGGCATGCTATGGCATGAAACAAACACACCCATATATAATGTGCAGCACAATATTACTGCTTCACATTCCCATGCACTTTGGGCCCAAACGTCACAATGGTAGATCGTCCCATAACTGTCAATGTATGAGATACACATCCAACCACCAACTAGTCTAAGCACTGGAGTATTTCAAACCAAACCTAAGTTTGTATGTTACATGATGACAAGATACACGCATACCCTGCAACGGCAGGGAAACCTCGCAGGGCGCGGCATGGCGCTGCGCCCGATACATCGTGCCAGCACTATCACAGCCACACTATCATGCTATGCTATCATCAGTCGGAAACGTATGAGCAAATGCTACATTGTACTCTACACAATTAAGGAGCTGGTATCGTCGCACAGAAGCAGGCAGATGACGATGGTTCCCAAATTATTCAGGCCAGCTTCTGGGAGCTGATGATTGCTCCCCGCTCTCGCGCAAGCTTGACTGCTTCAAGTCTCTCAGCGCCGCTGCAACGAGCTAACCAAATAACCATTAGTTTAGTTTGCAAAATGAACGATTCATGAGAAAGACAGAGTTAGGCATCAACTGGAAAACAAGTCCGTCTGACTAAAGCACACCGTACACGTTGACCGAGCAAGAAAATTGGACAAATAAACACTAGCAGGTGGCTGCTAATTCCACACAAACACACACACAAAAAGTACTCCCTCCGTCCAAAATTAACTGTCGCTGAAACGAGTAGATACACCCATTTCAGCAACAGTTAATTCCGGATGGAGGTTGTACTTCTTTACATATCTGACGCTTCATAGGCGAACTGCATCATCAAAATAACACACAGCAATAACTTACCATAGACATCTCTAATTGAGTCTTCCCCAGTAATTCCAGCATTCAAACTATGTATGTACTAGGCATTCATAGTCTATAGTCATCTCCAAGTCGGTGTAAATTAACAGCAACAACTTACTATAGAAATCTCTAGTTTAGGTTCATAAGTAACCATGATTAACATCGGTGAAATTTAATAGCAATATAGTTACTGGGGATAGGCAGCTAAATTTACTCACTGCCCCAGTTTATACTTCATAGTTATCTTGGTGGTACGAAATTCTGGTTCAGAATGAAAAATGAGCACTCACCCTGTGGGGAGCTCCACCCTGTAGTCTGGGACTTCTCCGAGGCTCAGCGTTCTGGTGCTGCAAAAACGATGGACTGTTCTGGGCAACAGGAGAAGGGTTATGGTTTTGCGAGTAGGATGGACCGTTCTGGACATTGGGCGATGGGTTCTGGTTATGAGAATAGGATGGACTGTTGTGGACAGTGGAAGATTGATTCTGATAATGGAAATGGGATGGATTGCTGTGGACATTGGCCGATTGATTCTGGTCATGGAAATAGAATGGAGTGCTCTGGATAATGGACGATTGACTCTGGTTCCGCGAATAGGATGGACTGCTCTGAGCCATATACCGAGGATTCTGAGTTGGCGAATAGGATGGACTGCTCTGAACCATATACTGAGAATTCCGAGTTTGCGAGTAGGATGGACTGCTCTGAGCAATATACTGAGGATTCCGAGTTTGCGAGTATGATGGACTGTTCTGGACAACAGGCGATGGATTCTGGATTACCAAATGCGATGGACTGTTCTGGACAACAGGCGATGGATCCTGGTTTTGCGGATGCGATTGACTGTTCTGGACAACAGACGGCAGAGCCCCACTCCCTGAACTGCCATCGGCATGATTCTCCCTCGATTTCCCTCGAGTTTGAATCTCACTGCTAGTGGCAGCAGTACTACCCTTCCTCGAATACTGAGTCGCGGCAGCTCTAGCCCCGGCTATCGCTGCAGAAACACTCTCAGTCTTGACCAGGGCAGACTTTGAAGAGTCGAAATTGAGAGATCCCGGCTTGAGAGACAAGGGGTTTCTGGGATCTGGAAGCGGGAACTTGACCGGCAGTGGACCTTGAACAGGTGAAAGACCCCTGGCTGCTCCCTCGTATACCTGCAATGCGACACAAGACGGCACAGAATAAGCTCACAACGTAACGGTGACAAGAGATGGATGAAAAAGCATTGCTTTATGTTAGCAACAATTAGTGACTAACCCTTCTTTCCAAATTGTACACACCCTGATAACCGCGCATCTCGAACGGAACCACCAGCTTCTGCAGAAATTAAAGCATAGTGGGAAATTGTCATAAATAGAAAAACAGCAGGCATCTGAGTCTCAGGCGCTTTGACAAGGTGGGATGTGAATCTAGCCAATGACGGCATACTCATTGCGACTGACCGATACATGGGTGATTTTAGGGGGTTTTACCTGCGGATTCTCGCAAAGCCAGCAGAAGTCGGTCAAGCCTTCAAGCCTGACCTGCAATCAAGTCAATTCAAGAAGCACCATATTCAGCAATGACACGACAAGGTGCACAAATCCAGGCCATTTATAGCAGAGCAGAGGAGAGGGAATGGCATTCTCTTACTGATTGGGGCACGTCCTCCCAGCAGACGAGCTCCTCGGACCTGACGCAGCCGACCACCTCGACGCACCCTGAGCAATAATCAATCGGCAATGGCGTCAGCAAGCTGAGGAGGAAAGCAGCAGTGGTATCAATCAAGGAAGGTGAGAGGGGGAGGAGGAGGAGATAGGGACCGAGGAGGCGGGAGACGGGGTAGTGCTGGGGGAAGTCGATGTGGTGGACCCCGTCGACGGCGTAGATCTCCCGGTAGAAGTCCTCCATGGCGGCGACGGTGTCGGGGTCGGGCACCTTGGAGGCGGCGTGGATCCAGAGGCGGCCCGTCACCGGCGACGGCCAGGAGCGGCCCTCCACGCGCTTGATGCCGTGCACCAGCAGCGACGCCCACGGCTGGTGCATCGTCAGGCAGGGGTTCCGCAGCCCCCCGCCCCCCGACCGCCCGCCGCGCATCGCCGCCTGCGCTGGTCCGGAGAGGAAAGGAGAGGGTGGGCGGCCGCCGGAACCGAATCGAATCGGGGTTGGATTGCGGCGGCGGCGGCGGCGGAACTCTACTACACAGTTGGAGTTGGTTGGGCTCAAACCCTCGGATAATGGGCCTCAAGGGTTGACGCTATTTTCTTATTTATTTGCCAGATATTTGACTCAATTTTTATTTGATATAGATATTCTAAAAAATGCTAGATGAAATAAGATCAAATTCGGACGATACCGTCAATTTGTATTTTTTAAAATTTTTATGTTGTAAATCACATTTTCAGTGTTCTAAAAGGATAAGGCGGTCATGACTTCTACCTAACTATGTTTTTTCTTTTTCTTATAAACACTCGTATGTGCACTAGCACTATATAGATCATTTCTTGATTGAACGCACAGTATGAAGATATTTTTTTTATATATCTATCTTTTATTACATCCGTTCTTAAGGTGGGAATTCAAATCGAACGGATAGGACACTGGGTGTCGCTTTCACCTATGGTGTATCTTAATGGATAGGGCATGTGTCATCGTTTTTGTCCATAGGGTTAGGGGTATGGGTGTCTGAGTTTATTCCCGGTGGTTACCCATGTGTTTCTCAATTAATACTACAATTAAACACATTTTGTTTTGTTACTTTAACTTTGTACTCTAATAATGTCTATGTGTCAAACTACAATTGCTTATATGTTTCTTGTTGTTGAACAACTATATATAGTTACATATATGCACCATCATCACCAATTGTTCTTTCATATTATTATGCTCTTAGATTAATCCGCAATCAATTGTACATCAAACCCGATGGGTCGATGGGAATGCTTAACCAACAGGTAATGGAAATGGATCCAAATGTAGACCCATGAATAGGGTTGTGGGCAGACGGGGCAAAATAGACATGTTCATACTCATGGATATAGATATCAATAATGTCAGCCTGATGAAACCCGGCCAAATTGGTGCACATATGATAGGGCCCATTATTACCAGAAGATCTCTGTAGGAACTCCATTTTCAGCCAAATTTTCTTTCAAGAAAGTTGGGATATGTGACCTTCACTGTTTGAATTTATTTACTTTCAAATAAATGAACAATACTGAAAGCACAAAATGTTTGCCACATGTTGCGGACAAATTTATTCCCTCAAAATAAAGTACGTAAAATTTGAACTTCTCAGACATCTTAGTAACAGTTCAAGAAAAAAGAAAAACGTCAAACCAACTGATACAGTACCAGCGGAGTTAGTCTTTTACACATAAGCATTAGTAGTACAACCCTACATTGAGCTGTGTCACTTATTAGCACGCACACGCAATCTTCTCATCTACTCCCTCTGTAAACTAATATAAGTAGTGATCTAAACGCTCTTATATTAGTTTACAAAGGGAGTACAACAGAAATTGAGCAGCCTCGACTAAAACCGTGCCATGTGTCAAGAGTATCGATCTATGCACAACAATCATTAGAATCGCTTCATTCTCCTTACCACCTTACAAACAACAATTAAGTTATGTTTCAGCTACAAGTTTGTTTGCTCGCATCGAGAAGAAATGGAATCAATGTCAATGGTAGCAGGACTGCATTGTGATCTGAAGCCTGTCGAAGTTATGGGGCCGCGAGAAGTGGAAACCATGACATAGCTTTCATCATGAACTGGAATCATTGACGGCACAAACCGGAACATCACTGCAAACCAAGCAATCTCATAAGCAAATAAATGATCGACAGCATTAAGAGCAATTCATCAAACAGCACACATGAGATTTACAAGACTTACCTTACACTTTATACATTGTTTTCATGACTGGACGATGTAGAGATCTTGCTTTGCTATGTAGTAGCATCCCATGGAAGTCCCTGGATGCACGGTAAACTGCTCCCGGAACTGGCCAACCCGCTTGCTTGGAATGTCAATATCAATTTCCTCCAAGCTGGGCATCCCTTCAGCTTGCAACCCTTCACCAAATATCAGGAATTGGTTGCCCGTGATGAATGATCCAGACACACGGATAGCAATTTCTGTTTCCCCATTCGCGCGGCAATGTAGCTTCTCAACAACATGAACAATTTTTTCTCTAGGCCGGTCACCTTTCAACTTCTTTCTTATATTTGATAAAGTATCAAATATGGCACTTTGTCCGACATACACATTCCCTGAAAAACTGCACAAACAGGAGATAACACCACATATCATGCATGTGCTCAGAAACAGCTTGGGTTCTTCGACACACAGTAATATAGAGGCACAACAGAAGCAACAATGCCTGACAGGATAAATTTGGAAAGCAACACTGCCTATAGGATAAAGTAGGAAACAAATGGGCCAGATTAACAGGAAATGATGAATTGTGCAAAAGTGCAACGGTCAATTCAGCTAGCTCCATCAACTAGCTGGCAACTCAATGATATCGTCTCAGCAAGTTTTCATATTAAGTTATTAACCATCACAGAACACATACTTGATGTTATTAGTACCAAAATAATTTCAACGATACTGTAACCAACTATTGGAGGTACAATCTACATAAAGGTTAAAGGCCTAAACAGCAGTAAGAGTACATCTATGTTTTAGGATCATGCTAAAAAAATTGTAACATTGCCTCGGGTACCTGAAAGATGATTCTTCCTTGTAGAATGTCTTCATATAATTCCAAGGTCCTTCAGAGCCATTAAAAAGGAGGTAATAATGAACAGCAAGCATCTGGGA
Source organism: Triticum urartu (assembly GCF_003073215.2). Taxonomy (NCBI): domain Eukaryota; kingdom Viridiplantae; phylum Streptophyta; class Magnoliopsida; order Poales; family Poaceae; genus Triticum; species Triticum urartu. The sequence continues at coordinate 1,161,394 of NC_053025.1, forward strand.
TTCAGGGGGGAAATCTGCTTAAGTACATATAGTGGTAACCTGTGCATCTTTAATGAATTGCCAGAACTAAAAGGGAGCTAATGGATTACTTTTCACTTTGAGCTTGGATATTTGGGCATACCATCATTTCAGTCTGAATTTCTGAGTGATATTTGGACAAGTGTGTCCGTGAAAGCATTGGATAAGTTATGTTCGAGAATACTGAGTCTTGAAAAAAGGAACAAATCAAGTAGTGAGTACCCTTGTTTGATACGGGTGGGTCTATTAACAAAAGTCCTTTTAATCTACACGTTTGAATTGAGATCCGAAATGTGGAACCAAACGAGCTAACGTCAAAGAATCAGCAGGCGAGTTGAAAAGGAAAAGAATGGATAAATAACATAGTTAAGGCAGGTATGGGGATAGGGGCACTCAAACCCTCACGGCTTATAAATAATTTCTTTTTCAATGGACTTTGTTCATTAAAAGGAAAACAAAAGGGTTTCTCTGGGCAATAACAAACAAATTAGGGCACAAACAAATTATCAGGACACAAACAAACAAATTAGGGCACAAACAAACTATCAGACCAGTTGTTCTACACACGAAGGACTAGCACTGCAGTTCAACAAAATGAAGGCGCTAGAGCAATATTTTACTCAACCAATGGAAGTATAAGAATACTGTAGTGCATCCGCTCAAATGGTTCACACTTGCGCCACATTGTTCTTCCATTTTTCTAATGTACAACCTATAGTTACAAGCAAAATGGATCAACCGAGTTGTGGAACAGGGCCATGGAACATGGTTAAGGTGGCTCAACAAGTAGGATCGATGGGGGTGCGGAAGTGTTCCTTGGTGGAGGTGACTGATTATATACTGGCTGTATTATAAACCTGACCCTCTTGCTCTCCCCTTCTTCCTCTCGTTCCCAAATGGAGGTAGATGGAAGTGGAACAAATAGGAATGGTGACCACCAGCAGTGAGGTGGCAGAGGCAAAAGAAAGTGAGCCACGGTAACATCATCAAGCAACAGTGTTTGTCTATCTCCAACATATAGCCTCTACCCCACCTCCCCCTCCCTGACCCCCTTCAAAGTTCTAGCTTCAATTCTTGACATAGGGGGCATGTTTCATATCAAGTGTGTGTCCTGATATTTAACTGAAGTAGAAGAAAACAATAAGCTGAAATATGCTCTAAAGAATTCACCTCTGCTATTTGCTTTAATCTCTCTGTTGGATTAACAACACCCCTGACATATGCTGCCAAGTCCACACCAGTTTGCTCATACCTCTTGATAAATGCGTGTGACAAAAGCTGTAGAATGTTAAACATGTTAGTCCACTATAAGAAAACCAAACAATGGAAAAGGATAAAAGATGTAAAATGCATTGTCAAGATAATTAACATTCTGTTATTAGACCAAGCCATAACTAATCAGTACCTACATTTTGCATATAAGTTTGTGAAATGGACCTCCAATAATACCATACACAAAATTAAAGGCAGATCAACAACAAAGCTATAGAATGCGCTTCGGTGAAGAAATCAGCTAACTAGAGTTCTGATGGCACATACTGGAGAGCAACAACCCGCTCCTGCATCTGCAATTTCATGCAGGAAGCATCAACTCCAATGTGCTTGGAGAGATCATGCTTCACTGACGTAGAGTAGCCGATGCATTGCTTAAGAATTAAGATGCTTCACTGGATCTGCTTGACTAGCAACCTAACGAACTCGGCCTAAGCATTCGGAAGGAAAACTACAATGTGCTTGATCTTCCAGGAAATCATTGAGGCAGTAGGCACAGAGAGACCAGTGATCAGAATTATCACTAGCCCAAGTAGTATCTGTGTACGCCTAATGTGCAGAGAGCTGAACCAAGATTAGAAAAGGCAGGACTGATGGTCACTCGAAGGCATCACATAACACGAAGAAGGTGAGTGTAGTGGGATAGTGATAATTCTGATCACTGGTCTTAGTTTAGGTAGTGGTCCTATTATAATGGACATGTTGCCAAGTCCAGATCATGTTGTATTAGGACTAGAGTCTAGCACATGTAAGGCAGCCCCTCAATATAATGAGGTAACCACACGTTAAATCAGTTAACCAGGGAGTTAGAAGAAACCCATCTTCTACTTGATCCATCACGTACTTTCCTTCTCCCTGCGCCTAAGGTTTCCAGCCCCAGCTGCACATACGGTGGACGGCGAACATTGGTGGTGATGGTGTCCTGGCTGCAGCAATGGTGGCTGCTGTGGGCTAGGGTATGGAAGTCTGTACATGATGGTACGAGAGGGAGAGAAGAGAAACCAAGGTCTCTATGTGGAATGGGCCTCCTCGTTTATTCCAATGGACCAATGATAGGGGCGGTGATGTCTTCATCAACCAAAGGCCAGTGTGACATACTTACAAGAGAAGGTAAATCAATTAATAAATACCTAAATATACTTAACCACACAACTATACAATACTCTGACAGTTATTGCCACTAATGCTTTATCAAAAAAAGTTATTACCAGTAATATGTAATAACATTCAAACAGACCACAAGACATTGATGCAAATTGCTAACCTACTGGACTCAGATTGCATGAAAGTTAGAATATACATGTTTTCTACCTGCTCGCATGTAGGCCTTGCATCAGCATCTTTCCTCAAGCAATCATTTATGAAGGAACAAAATTCTGGTGTATAGGCATCTTCTGGTGGTGTTGGTGATGGATCATCGAGTATCTGACATAAGAGATTTTAGGATTGTAAGAGAGGACAACAATCGAGTGGGAAAAAAACAGTACCTGAAGTATGTGATTTTAAGATTAAGATAGGGCAACAAGTGAAGTGACAGATAATTTATATATTCAAAGAAAATGAAAAAAACAACTTACAAAACATAAACCAGCAAGGAAAAAAGAAAATATTGTGGAAACTAATATAATCATCGAACAGACATGCAGAAATGGAACATTCTTTGCCATATCAACGAATTCAAATACAACCCACCAAGGCTACCATGTGAACAGCTCAAATAGTCCCCACACTTTGCATCAGTCTGTAAAAGGGATGATATTCCATCCCAACATACGTAATGAATGATGGACAAGAATAAAAAAAAATCTGAGTAGTCAATCACCTGTAGCATGAGATTGGCTGGGCCTTCGTTGACATTATATGGAAATTTACCAGTAGCACACTCCAATATCGTTAGTCCAAGACTCCAAATATCAGCAGCATAGGAGTAGTTCTCATTGCGGATTCTCTCAGGTGACATATATGTCACAGTGCCTACAAAGGTAGCACACTGGAACATATTTATTTAGCAGAAAACATATTGTTCATTCACTTTAAATGATTAGATGAAATTGATGTACTATTATTAAATAATTAGCTCATATTTAAGGAATATCAAAAGAACAGCGTGATAATTGTCACAAAGAAGTAGCATACCATAGCCATTGTATTGTCCAAACCAGCACTTACACCAAAATCTGTAATTTTTGCTTCGCCCTTAAGGTTTACCAGTAAATTTGCTGGCTTTAGATCTCTATGCACTAGATGTCTTACTTCATGCAAGTACTTCAGGCCCTTCAGAATTGTACAAAGAATAATTTATTACTTCAAAAACACATCAGGTCACAGCCTGATTTTGATCAACACAGACATGAAAGGAAGAGGATGTGGAAGATCCATACAAGTAACACTTTCTGTAGCATATGTGCAAGAACTGGCTCTGGTATTGATTTCTTGACTTTTATAACGTCTGCTAAAGAGCCACCATCCATGTATTCAAGGGCAATGCTTATTTGTCCAGAATCAGGCATGTAAAATGCACCCTGGAATTCAACTAAACCAGGATAGCAACTTGCTTCACATAATGTTCTCATCTCATTAAGAATTTGTTGCCTTTTCTCCTGTAAAGGTATGAAGACACGTGAAAAATATTAAAAGAAAACTTCGCAAATCAGTTTATCAACTCAAATAGAATGAATTAATTATATCAATCAAATATATAGACAAACATAAAATACTAAAATTACTCCATGCAATACCAAAAATGTTCTGATGCAACAGTATATGAATTGAAGCATAGAAGAGAGAGAGAGAGAGCATTTCTATTCTTTGGTGTATCTGCTTTAATGATGCAGTCAGAACTGACTCTGCTACTTGACTGCCACTGCAATAAACCAGAATCCCTTCGTGCTGCCTTCAATGCAATGCAAATACATGTTTTGGTTTAATATACTCAACTCCAACTTGTTTCACTCCAGCTTACACCAAGAAAATTGTGTAGTGGGATATTTGGTCGCCTGCTACTAAATTATGGTGCAAATGTGTCGAGAGCATGGCATGGTGAAGAGAGCTTCCTTTGGGGTCAGAGAAGACTAGAGAGGAGACGAACTTCTGTTCTCTTTCTTTGCTTAATCAAATATCATGATATGAGCCATGGCATCTGTAGTAGTTGGAAATATAAAACTAGAGAGCACTGTGAATGAGAAATCAATAAATAGGCAGCTTGAAATTCTAGAGTGTGTGTGTAGCGCGCGCGCGGGGGGGGGGGGGGGGGGGGGGGACCCTACCCTAGCAACTGAAATCCCCTATCCTGGGCATTTTTGCCACCCTTCCTTCTGCAGGTCATGGGCCCATTTTGCAGATGAGTCAGGAAACAATGCAGGTAGCTAAGGATGATGTGTCATATTTCTATTAGTCAGGCATGTCCTAACTGGTTAGGCGAGTTTAGATGAGTAAGAGTACGTTTCTGCTAAGTGCAACTGCCTAGACTGAGTCTGATATGAAGTTACTGTCCGAATACTATTTGTAATCCCAACGAAACAATGTACATAGTGACAGTCTCACACTGTTTCGCTTCCACATATCCAACACCCTGCCATTGAGATGTTTTTCCCTTCTAAATAGGAAACATTGTGAATATGCAATAGAGAAATTGGCAGCTTATCACTAGTAACCAAAATCCTTCAGGGCAATGTGATTGATGCTACCCATCCATGTGCTGGATATCATGGGCCCATTGTGATGCACTCATGCACATGACTCCTAAAGAAAGGAAAGAATGGTCCAGCATGCAAGTAAACCACACGGTTTGTTTGCTCCCTTTAATACTATTTTGTTTCAAAACACGAATGAGGTTCAGACTAGTTATCAACACAAGTTCCACTTAAATGTGGGTACAAATATTAAGCCAAGTTCTCACAATCTTCTTTATATGTTCAGTCCAATGAAGTAGAATGAACAATGACTAGGAAATTAAAAGCGAAAACAGCCTTGTTGGGGTGTTCATGTAAACCAGAAGTGCACAACAATGTGGTTGTAAGCTGCATTTCGGACGAGAAAGAATGTACCTTCTCAAATATGTTTATCTTCTTCAAGGCCAGAATTCGATGAACTGGTATGAAAATAGCTCTCTGCACGACACTGCTTGCTCCATTCCCAATGGGACCAAATATGTGCATGTCTTCAGAGGCACATCGGTATGCCTTCTCACCGGTATCTGGCTCTTCTGGTCCGGTACTTCGCTTATGAAAGCCATGCTCATTGATGTTATACTCACCAAACGATCTACTCAGTAAATTTATCGTTCCACCATCAGACACCTTCACGAAAGGAAGAACTTAAAAAACAAACACTTCCACATCTAAACAAGTTTAAATTCACAAAGATAAAAACAAAGCTGAGGGAATTCTAAATGATAGTTTCCAAAGGGTAAGTGATTCTCTTCAGTTAAGTAATTATGACTAATATCCAATCTTATGACTACGTATAATATTGTACATCCTATCACTTCATGTGTCAGGATCGATTGGTCAAGTAGGTCCATGCAGCGAACTTGCTACCCCAAAGGTACAGAAGCATTGAGCATGTACATTCAGTTGCTGGCAGGATGGTTTTCATGACTGGAAAACAAAAGTGAAACAACTGGTACCAATTCCATTAACAGACAACAACCCCAGGCTAATGCTGCCGGTGTACAACCTAATTTGGTTTGCATGCAGAGAAGAAAGAATGAGAGGCTGTGTTTTACCACATAGGAATCGCATGTATCCTCCGGGAAGGGAACCCGGGTACTGACGCCGCCCTTGTCCGTGTCGTCGAACAGCAAGGGCTGCAGCTTCTTCTTCAACTCCTCTAGCCCCGACATGGGGGCTCGCTGGTGACCACCCGGCGCAAGGGTACGCTCTGGGTGGTTCACAGGGAGGCTGTCAGAGAACCCTACGTACGAAGCAGCGAGGAACCACCGTCTCTTCAGTTGAGCAGAGAAGAAGGCGGCGGACGGTTCGGTTCCCCCGGACGAAAAAATGGAGCTTGGGCGGACCTGATTACATCCAACAATCGCAAACGGATCAATAGAACATACGCTGGAATTCTCGATTCCAAATCGAACTAGGCAACGGCAGAATACGAATCAGGATTGGGGGGGGGGGGGGGGGGGGGTCACCTGGATTCGCTCTCGGCTGAGGAGGGCGGCTGGCGGCGGCGAGCCCGTCGGGATGCTCGCCGGACGGATCTACACGGGCGGATAGAGGAGGACGCGGCGGAGGATGCGACGGGGCTGGGGGCCGACGGAGGGGCTGGCGGGAGAGGCGGAGGGCGGACGGGGGAGGTGGCCGCGGCTGGCGGCCTACGACGGCCCGGCGACGGGGGAAGGGGAGGAGGAAGGGAAGGGAGGATGCCACTCTGCTCTGCCCTCTGCTCTGGTATATGCCGCTTATGGCATACGTTAGTTACACTTTTTTTTTCACCTTTCATTTTTATTTTTACCATCATAAAACAACCATTGCTTTTCCTTTTCTTTATTTTCAAGTTCAATTCAAAGACATCACATCTCCAAAAAAGACTTCATTACTTTCTAGTGCAAAACAAAATACTATGCTCCATGGTAACTATTCGTCTTTTCAAGAAATGGAGTTGTTCGACGATTACAATATTTTTCAGCGTAATCAATGACCCGTAGTTATATGAGAGCGGGGTTTTCTTTTTTGATTGAGCTTTGCGTTCGTTTAAATAACTTTAGGATAAATTTCAAACTTATGTGAAGTTGCATCCAGTATAAAACTGAACATAAATCTTTGCTCATATTTGAGTTTGGTTCATATTCCAAATAGGAGTATAACATAAGGACTCAAGTGCAAAAGGTAAAGTCTTTTATCAATTGGACATGAATTTCAAATAAATTGCAATAAATAAATGAAATGCAAACTTTATTCTAAAAATTGAATAATACAAAGTTGATCATACAAAGTCAATAAAAGAAATGTCATTGATTATCATACAAATACAAAGTCATGTAAGAGATTACATAAGCTTGGAGCCGGCGATGCGATCTCCTACGATGGCCCAACGACAAGGGGATGAAGAAGGACGGAGGATGCCATTCTGCTCTGCCCTCCGGTCTGGTATATGTCGCTTATGGCATATGTCAGTTTTCTTTTTCACCTTTCATTTTTACTATTACTACTACCATGAAACAACCATTGCCTCTTTTTTCTTTCTTTTCAAATTCAAAGACATCACATCTCTAAAAAAGGCTTCATCATTTTTTTTATAAAACAAAATATGTTCAATGGTAACTATTGATCTTTTTAGGAAATGAAGTTGTTCAGGGATTACAATATTGTTTACCTACTGCTAACGAAAATTAAATAAATGTCCGTGATATCTATTTTCCTTCTTCATTTTTTTGCAAATAGTTTTTTTTACAGAATTTCAACACTTGCTGAGAGATTGTCCACCCTAATGCTTTTGAGTTAAATCATACTCCCTCCGTTCCTAAATATTTGTCTTTCTAGACATTTCAAATGGTTACAACATACGGATGTATGTAGACATATTTTAGAGTGTAGATTCACTCATTTTACTTTGTATGTAGTCATTTGTTGAAATCGCTAGAAAGACAAATATTTGGGAACGGATGGAGTATTTTTTTCTGCACATTGTGGGGCGGTAAAAATGATGCGAATGTCAAATTCAAGAATATATTGTCAAAACAATACCAATGTTCAAACAATATTATGGTTCCAACTTCTGAACCGTGGTGAAAAAAATAACCATGAAGCTCCTAACATTGCCTTTCAATATTGACATGCTATCGGTTGTCATGTTGCAACTTGGAGTATATATGTAGTGAAAAATAAGGATTCAATACTCATTCGATTTGTAGTATTTTTTTAGGATTCTTATAGGGTTTTGATCCTTTTGATTTTCTGCTATGTATGTCACTAGATTCACATGAATGGAGGTACTAGATTCCTAAGGATTTTGTCCATATTGGCTTAATTCCCAAGGATTCTAAGTAGGTCTTAAGCATTACACGAGACTTCATAGAAAATGCAAAAGGATTAGAGTGGACATGAGATCTCAACCCTTTACTTTTCCTATCTTTTGATTTGGAAATCATGCAAATGAAATGAGCCCTTGAAGGAAAACGTCAGTGATACATGTGTTTAAATGATAATATGCGCCCAAATTCAAAAATGTACAGAAAATAATCATGAAAAACCTTATATGTCTCTAAAAATTTGAGAAAATATTAGTTTGTCATGTCACGGCACTTACTTCAGAATTCAACATCACTATATGTCTTTTAAAAATTGCAATATGAGGAATATATCCTATGGTAGCAATGTTCCACCTCTCTCTAGGGAGATTATGCATGCAAACTAGTGTGTGTGTGTGTGTGTGTGAGAGAGAGAGAGGGAGGGAGGGAGAGAGAGAGATAGAGAGAGATATGTCTACTACTACCATGCCATGTCACCGGTGGACCTAGGAAGGATGGTAGGTGAGGGAGTCCTGGATTAGGGGGTCTCCGGACAGCCGGACTATATCCTTCGGCCGGACTGTTGGACTATGAAGATACAAGATTGAAGACTTCGTCCCGTGTCCGGATGGGACTCTCCTTGACGTGGAAGGCAAGCTAGGCAATACGGATATGGGGATCTCCTCCCTTGTAACCGACCTTGTGTAACCCTAACCCCCTCCGATGTCTATATAAACCGGAGGGTTTAGTCCGTAGGACAACAGACAATCATACCATAGGCTAGCTTCTAGGGTTTAGCCTCTACGATCTCGTGGTAGATCAACTCTTCTAATACTCATATCATCAAGAACAATCAAGCAGGATGTAGGGTATTACCTCCATCAAGAGGGCCCGAACCTGGGTAAACATCTTGTCCCCTGCCTCCTGTTACCATCCGCCTTAGACACACAGTTCGGGACCCCCTACCCGAGATCCACCGGTTTTGACACCTACATTGGTGCTTTCATTGAGAGTTCCACTGTGTCGTCACCGTAAGGCTTGATGGCTCCTTCGATCATCGCTAGCGATGCGGTCCAGGGTGAGGTTTTCCTCCCCGGGCAAATCTTTGTATTCGACGGCTTAGCACTGCGGGCCAATTCGCTTGGCCATCTGGAGCAGATGTAGAGCTACGCCCCTGGCCATCAGGTCAGATTCGGAAACTTGAACTACATTGCCGACATCCGCGGAGACTTGATCTTCGACGGATTCGAGCCTGTGCCAGGTGCGCCGCACAGTTACGACGAGCATGACATAACTCTACCGTCGGACAGTATTCGGGAGATTGCATCTACAACTACTCTAGCCGTCAATCCGGAGCAAATCGCGCCATCCGAAAGCGGAGGGATAGACCCCGCCACGAAGGTCGCGCTCTCAGTGGCGACAGAGCCAGATACTGACTTCACCCCTTACGAGAGTCGTGTCGCTGAACCACTGGATTCATCTCCGGCCACGAACTCCGAGCCGCTTACATCCGTGCCTGTCGAACCCGACTAGGCGCCGATCATGGAGTTCACCTCCGCGTGCGGATATCTTTCAGCACTCGCCTTTCGGCGATGTGCTAAATTCATTAAGGTCTCTCTCCCTGTCAGGAGAACCTTGGCCGAACTATGTCCGACTAGAATGGGATGCGGACGACGAAGAAATTCGCTGCCCACCCACCACCCACTTGGTAGCCACTGTCGACGACTTTACCGACATGCTCAACTTCGACTCCGAAGACATCGACGGCATGAACGATGATGCAGGAGACGAACAGGAACTAGCGCCCACAGGGCGCCGGACAACCACTTCATCACATGACATATACATGGTGGATACACCCAAAGAGGGCAATGGCGAAGAGACAGCGGAGGATGCCCCCTCCAAGCAACCCAAGCGTTGACATCAGCGGCACCGCTCTAAGTCCCGCCATAGCAAAAACAGTGATAACAGCGCAAGAGGAAATAACAGTCCAGTCGACTCTAGAAGAAACGATGACCGCATCGCCCCGGTGGCAGAGCACGATGAAAATGCAAACGGCGAACATAGTGCGGATCCGGCGTCCGAACACAGCGACGCCAAGGACAAACCTCATCAAACCCCGTCTGGGGAGGAAAATAGTCCGGACGAAGATGCACACATCATCCCGGAAAATGCACTTGGAGTAAGAGAACCTCCGCAGAAGGCTTATTGCCACGGCGAGGAGTCCGAAGAAGCAGAAATAAAGGCTTAAGGCCGCACAAGATACGCTCAACAGCAGGTGGAACAAAGTGCTCGTCAACGAAACAAAGTATGGTGGAAGTTACCACACAAATAGCTATCCAAAACGCAAGCTATTACCTGAATTCGACGATGAGGCCTTAGAGCCCACGCAACCAAAAAATGATACGGCCAACCGGCCGGATCCACCACCTTGTGACCGCGATAGAGCGGCTAACAAAGTCGCACATAAGTCAACACACGATCTACGTGAGAACTTGCGCCAAAAATCAGGTACGACCAGATCCATCTATGGATCTAGGAAGCGCGCTCCGGCACAAAATCAAAACCAAATACTACAACCGTCTGAACGCCATGGCATATCCCAATACAGGGGTGCCGCACACCCCCTATGTTTCACCGATGAGGTGCTGGATCACGAATTCCCAGAAGGATTCAAACCAGTGAACATAGAGGCGTACGATGGGACCACAGACCCTGGAGTCTGGATCGAGGACTTTATCCTCCATATCCATATGGCTCGCAGAGACGATCTCCATGCCATTAAATACTTGCCCTCAAGCTTAAAGGACCAGCTCGGCACTGGTTGAAAAGCCTCCCCGAAAACTCAATTGGAAGTTGGGAGGAGCTCGAGCACGCTTTTCGGGCTAATTTTCAAGGGACTTACGTCCGACCTCCAGATGCAGACGATTTAAGTCATATTATCCAATAGTCCGGAGAGTCCGCCCGAAAGCTTTGGAACAGGTTTCTCACCAAGAAGAGCCAAATCATCGACTGTCCGGACGCCGAAGCCTTAGCAGCTTTCAAACACAGCGTCCGAGATGAATGGCTCGCCAGACACCTCGGCCAAGAAAAATCGAGAACAATGGCAGCCCTAACAAGCCTCATGACCCGCTTTTGCGCGGGCGAAGACAGGTGATTGGCCCGTAGCAGCACCAGCGACCCAAGCACATCCGAAGTCAAGGATGGCAATGGAAAACCACGACGCAACAAAAACAAGCGTCGAAATAAAGAAGGTAGCCCAGATAATACAGCGGTAAACGCCGGATTCAGGGGCTCTCGACCAGGTCAGCGGAAAAAGCCTTTCAAAGGCAGCAGAGAAGGACCATCTGGCCTACACAAGATTCTTGACAAGCTCTGTCAGATTCACGGCACCCTGATGTCTACTACACAACCTTCTTCTTGTAGACGTTGTTGGGCCTCCAAGTGCAGAGGTTTGTAGGACAGTAGCAAATTTCCCTCAAGTGGATGACCTAAGGTTTATCAATCCGTAGGAGGCGTAGGATGAAGATGGTCTCTCTCAAGCAACCCTGCAACCAAATAACAAAGAGTCTCTTGTGTCCCCAACACACCCAATACAATGGTAAATTGTATAGGTGCACTAGTTCGGCGAAGAGATGGTGAAACAAGTGGTATATGGATAGTAGATAAAGGTATTTGTAATCTGAAATAATAAAAACAGCAAGGTAGCAAGTGATAAAAGTGAGCATAAACGGTATTGCAATGATAGGAAATAAGGCCTAGGGTTCATACTTTCGCTAGTGTAAGTTCCCTCAACAATAATATCATAATTGGATCACATAACTATCCCTCAACATGCAACAAAGAGTCACTCCAAAGTCACTAATAGTGGAGAACGAACGAAGAGATTATGGTAGGGTATGAAACCACCTCAAAGTTATTCTTTCCAATCAATCTGTTGGGCTATTCCTATAATTGTCACAAACAGCCCTAGAGTTCGTACTAGAATAACACCTTAAGACACAAATCAACCAAAACCCTAATGTCACCTAGATACTCCAATGTCACCTCAAGTATCCGTGGGTATGATTATACGATATGCGTCACACAATCTCAAATTCATCTATTCAACCAACACAAAGGACCTCAAAGAGTGCCCCAAAGTTCTACCGGAGAATCACGACGAAAACGTGTGTCAACCCCTATGCATAGGTTCATGGGCGGAACCCGCAAGTTGATCACCAAAACATACATCAAGTGAATCACGTGGTATCCCATTGTCACCACAGATACGCACGGCAAGACATACATCAAGTGTTCTCAAATCTTTAAAGACTCAATCCGATAAGATAACTCCAAAGGGGAAACTCAATTCATTACAAGAGAGTAGAGGGGGAGGAGAAACATAAGATCCAACTATAATAGCAAAGCTCGCGATACATCAAGATCGTGCCAAATCAAGAACACGAGAGAAAGAGATCAAACACATAGCTACTGGTACATACCCTCAGCCCCGAGGGAGAACTACTCCATCCTCGTCATGGAGAGCACCGGGATGATGAAGATGGCCACCGGAGAAGGATTCCCCCCTCCGGTAGGGTGTCGGAACGGGTCTAGATTGGTTTTCGGTGGCTACGGAGGCTTCTGGTGGCGGAACTCCCGATCTATTGTGTTCTGGAAGTTTTAGGGTACGTGAGTATATATGGGTGCAGGAAGTACATAGGTGGAGCTTCGGGGGCCCCACGAGGCAGGGGGCGCGCCTTAGGGGGGGCGCCCCCCACCCTCGTGAGCACCTCCCTTGGCTCCTGACGTGGGGTCCAAGTCCATCCGGTAGCTTTCCTTCCAAAAATAACTTCTCCAGTTGATTTCGTTCCATTTCGACTCCGTTTGATATTCCTTCTCTTCGAAACACTGAAATAGGCAAAAACAGCAAATCTGGGCTGGGCCTCCGGTTAATAGGTTAGTCCCAAAAATAATATAAAAGTGGATAATAAAGCCCAATATTGCCCAAAATAGTAGATAACATAGCATGGAGCAATCAAAAATTATAGATACGTTGGAGACGTATCAAGCATCCCCAAGCTTAATTCCTGCTCGTCCTCGAGTAGGTAAGTGATAAAAACAGAATTTTTGATGTGGAGTGCTACTTGGCATAATTTCAACGTAATTCTTCTTAATTGTGGTATGAATATTCAGATTCGAAAGATTCAAGACAAAAGTTCATATTGACATAAAAATGATAATACTTCAAGCATACTAACTAAGCAATTATGTCTTCTCAAAATAACATGGCCAAAGAAAGTTCATCCCTACAAAATCATATAGTTTAGTCATGTTTCATTTTCATCACACAAGAATGCTCTCATCATGCACAACCCCGATGACAAGCCAAGCAATTGTTTCATACTTTAGTAATCTCAAACCTATAAACTTTCACGCAATACATGAGCACGAGCCATGGATATAGCACTTTGGGTGGAATAGAATAATGAGGGGGTTATGTGGAGAAGACAAAAAGGAGAAAGTCTCACATCAACGAGGCTAATCAATGGGCTATGGAGATGCCCATCGATTGATGTTAATGCAAGGAGTTGGGATTGCCATGCAACGAATGCACTAGAGCTATAAATGTATGAAAGCTCAACAAAAGAAACTAAGTGGGTGTGCATCCAACTTGCTTGCTCACGAAGACCTAGGGCACTTGAGGAGGCCCATTGTTGGAATATACAAGCCAAGTTCTATAATGAAAATTTCCCACTAGTATATGAAAGTTTTAACATGAGAGACTCTCTACTATGAAGATCATGGTGCTACTTTGAAGCACAAGTGTGGTAAAAGGATAGTAACATTGTCCCTTCTCTCTTTTTCTCTCATTTTTTGGGCCTTTTTTATGGCCTTTCTCTTTTTTTTGGGGCCTTCTCTTTTTATGGCCTTTCTCTTTTTTTTATTCCTCACTTGGGACAATGCTCTAATAATGATGATCATCACACTTCTATTTATTTACAACTCAATGATTACAACTCGATACTAGAACAAAGATGACTCATGAATGCCTCCGGCGGTGTACCGGGATATGCAATGAACCAAGAGTGGCATGTATGGAAGAATTATGAACGGTGGCTTTGCCACAAATACGATGTCAACTACATGATCATGCAAAGCAATATGACAATGATGATGCATGCCATAATAAACGGAATGGTGGAAAGTTGCATGGCAATATATCTCGGAATGGCTATGGAAATGCCATAATAGGTAGGTATGGTGGCTATTTTGAGGAAGATATAAGGAGGTTTATGTGTGACAAAGCGTATCATATCACGGGGTTTGGATGCACCGGCGAAGTTTGCGCCAACTCTCAATGTGAGAAAGGGAAATGCACGGTACCGAAGAGGCTAGCAAGGATGGAAGGGTGAGAGTGCATATAATCCATGGACTCAACATTAGTCATAAAGAATTCACATACTTATTGCAAAAATCTACAAGTCATCAAAAACCTCGGTACTACGCGCATGCTCCTAGGGGGATAGATTGGTAGGAAAAGACCATCGCTTGTCCTCGACCGCCACTCATAAGGAGGACAATCAAATAACACCTTATGTTTCAAATTTGTTACATAACGTTTACCATACGTGCATGCTACGGGACTTGCAAACTTAAACACAAGCATTTCTCAATTTCACAACTACTCAACTAGCACGACTTTGATATTATTACCTCCATATCTCAAAACAATCATCAAGCATCAAACTTATCTTAGTATTCAAAACACTCATAAGAAATTTTTTTACTAATCTTGAATACCTAGCATATTAGGATTTTAAGCAAATTACCATGCTATTTAAGACTCTCAAAATAATCCAAGTGAAGCATGAGAGTTCATCTATTTCTTCAAAATAAAACTACCACCATGCTCTAAAAGGTATAAGTGAAGCACTAGAGCAAATGACAAACTACTCCGAAAGATATAAGTGAAGATCAATGAGTAGTTGAATAATTATGCAACTATGTGAAGACTCTCTAACATTTAATAATTTCGGATCTTGGTATTTTATTCAAACAGCAAGCAAAACTAAATAAAATGACATTCTACGAATGGCAAACATCATGTGAAGAAGCAAAAACTTAGGATCAACCGAAACTAACCGATAGTTGTTGAAGAAGAAAGGTGGGATGCCAACCGGGGCATCCCCAAGCTTAGACTCTTGAGACTTCTTGAAATATTATCTTGGGGTTCCTTGGGAATCCCCAAGATTGAGCTTTTGTGTCTCCTTAATTCCTCTCATATCACGATCTCCCTAAATCTCAAAAGCTTCATCCACACAAAACTCAACAAGGACTCGTGAGATAAGTTAGTATAAACCATTGCAAAAACCTTATCATACTCTACTGTAGAAAATCACTAAAATTATTATTCAACATTTGCATACTAAATGCCTCTGCATATTTAATAGTCCTATCCTCAAATAGAATCATTAAAGAAGCAAACATATGCAAACAATGCAAACATAACAGCAATCTGCCTAAACAGGACAGTCTGTAAAGAATGCAGCAACATCCATACTTCCCTAGCTCCAAAAATTATGAAAGAAAATTCCCACTGTAGTAAATTTATCAGAGCTTAATATGCAAAAGGTTTCAACATTTTATCACATTCTGACTTTTCTAGGGAATTATTGCAACAGCGGTAAACTTTCTGTTTTCAAACAGCAACATGTATACTTGTAACCTAGGCATAGTAAAGGCTAGCAATGCCACTTTTATTGAAATAAAAGATGCAAAACATTGTTCTAAATAACAGCAAGCAAATCCTAACAAAATAAATTGACGCTCCAAGCAAAACACATATCATGTGGCGAATAAAAATATAGCTCCAAGTAAAGTTACCGATAAACGAAGATGAAAGAGGGGATGCCTTCCGGGGCATCCCCAAGCTTAGGCTCTTGGCTATCCTTGAATATTACCTTGGGTTGCCTTGGGAATCCCCAAGCTTAGGCTCTTCCCACTCCTTATTCCATAGTCCATCGAATCTTTACCCAAAACTTGAAAACTTCACAACACAAAACTTAACAGAAAACTCGTAAGCTCCGTTAGCGAAAGAAAACAAAACACTACTTCAAGGTACTGTAATGAACTCATTCTTTATTTATATTGGTGTTAAAACTACTGTATTCCAACTTATCTGTGGTTTATAAACTATTTTACTAGCCATAGATTCATCGAAATAAGCAAACAACACATAGAAAACAGAATCTGTCAAAAACAGAACAGTCTGTAGTAATCTGTAACTAACGCAAACTTCTGGAACCCCAAAAATTCTAAAATAAATTGCTGGACCTGAGTAATGTGTCTATTAATCATCTGAAAAAACAATTAACTAAATAGCACTCTCCAAATAAAAATAGCAGCAATTCTCGTGAGCGCTAAAGTTTCTGTTTTTTACAGCATGATCGCAAAGACTTTCCCCAAGTCTTCCCAAAGGTTCTACTTGGCACAAACACTAATTAAAAGCATAAAAACTTAATCATAACAGAGTCTAGATAAATTATTTATTACTAAGCAAGAGCAAAAAGTAAAGAACAAGAATAGGATTGGGTTGCCTCCCAACAAGCGCTATCGTTTAACGCCCCTAGCTAGGCATGATTATTTCAACGATGCTCACATAAAGGATAAGATTTGAAACATAAAGAGAGCATCATGAATAATTTGACTAGCACATTTAAGTCTAACCCACTTCCTATGCATAGGGATTTTGTGATCAAACAACTTGTGGGAACAAGAATCAACTTGCATAGGATGGTAAAACAAGCATAACTTCAAAACTTTAAGCACATAGAGAGGAAACTTGATATTATTGCAATTCCTACAAGCATATATTCCTCCCTCATAATAATTTTCAGTAGCATCATGAATGAATTCAACAATATAACTATCACATAAAGCATTCTTTTCATGGTCTACAAGCATAGAAATTTTATTACTCTCCACATAAGCAAAATTCTTCTCATGAATAATAGTGGGAGCAAACTCAACAAAATAACTATCATGTGATTGAAAATTAAGATCAAGACGAAAAGTTTCATGGTTATCATTATTCTTAAAGCATACATGTCATCACAATAATCATCATAAATAGGAGGCATGCTTTCATCATAATAAATTTGCTCATCAAAACTTGGGGGACAAAAAATATCATCTTCATCAAACATAGCTTCCCCAAGCTTGTGGCTTTGCATATCATTAGCATCATGGATATTCAAGGAATTCATACTAACAACATTGCAATCATGCTCATCATTCAAATATTTAGTGCCAAACATTTTATAGATTTCTTCTTCTAGCACTTGAGCACAATTATCCTTTCCATCATACTCACGAAAGATATTAAAAAGGTGAAGCGTATGAGACAAACTCAATTCTATTTTTTTATAAACTAAACTAGTGATAAAACAAGAAATTAAAAGACTCGGTTGCAAGATCTAAAGATATACCTTCAAGCACTCACCTCCCCAGCAACGGCGCCAGAAAAGAGCTTGATGTCTACTACACAACCTTCTTCTTATAGACGTTGTTGGGCCTCCAAGTGCAGAGGTTTGTAGGACAGTAGAAAATTTCCCTCAAGTGGATGACCTAAGGTTTATCAATCCATAGGAGCCGTAGGATGAAGATGGTCTCTCTCAAGCAACCCTGCAACCAAATAACAAAGAGTCTCTTGTGTCCCCAACACACCCAATACAATAGTAAATTGTATAGGTGCACTAGTTCGGCGAAGAGATGGTGAAACAAGTGATATATGGATAGTAGATAAAGGTATTTGTAATCTGAAATAATAAAAACAGCAAGGTAGCAAGTGATAAAAGTGAGCATAAACGGTATTGCAATGATAGGAAATAAGTCCTAGGGTTCATACTTTCGCTAGTGTAAGTTCCCTCAACAATAATATCATAATTGGATCACATAACTATCCCTCAACATGCAACAAAGAGTCACTCCAAAGTCACTAATGTTGGGGAACGTAGCAGAATTTTTTAAAATTTTCTACGCATCACCAAGATCAATCTATGGAGTCATCTAGCAAAGAGGGAGAGGGGAGTGCATCTACATACCCTTGTAGATCGCGCGCGGAAGCGTTCAAGAGAACGGGGTTGATGGAGTCGTACTCGTCGTGATCCAAATCACCGATGACCTAGCGCCGAACGGACGGCACCTCCGCGTTCAACACACGTACGGTTGGGAAGACGTCTCCTCCAACTTGATCCAGCAAGGGGGAAGGAGAGGTTGATGAAGATCCAGCAGCAAGACGGCGTGGTGGTGGAAGCAACGGTGATCTCGGCAGGGCTTCGCCAAGCTCAGGGAGAGGGAGGAGTGTCACGAGAATGAGAGGGAGGCGCCAGGGGCTAGGGTCTGGCAGCCCTCCCTCCCCCCACTATTTATAGGACCCCTAAGGGGGGCGCCGGCCCTAGGAGATTGAATCTCCAAGGGGGGGGGGGGGGCCAAGGGGGGTGGAGTGCCCCCCAAGCCAAGTGGGGCGCCCCCACCCCTAGGGTTTCCAACCCTAGGCGTAGGGGAGGCCCATGGGGGGCGCACCAGCCCATATGGGGCTGGTTCCCCTCCCACTTCAGCCCATGGGGCCCTCCGTGATAGGTGGCCCACCCGGTGGACCCCCGGGACCCTTCCGGTGGTCCCGGTACAATACCGATTACCCCGAAAACCTTCTCGATGGCCGAAACTTGACTTCCTATATATAAATCTTCACCTCCAGACCAATCCGGAGCTCATCGTGACGTTCGGGATCTCATCCGGGACTCCGAACAACTTTCGGGTTACCATATACTAATATCTCAACAACCCTAGCGTCACCGAACCTTAAGTGTGTAGACCCTACGGGTTCAGGAGACACACAGACATGACCGAGACAACTCTCCGGTCAATAAACAACAGCGGGATCTGGATACCCATGTTGGCTCCCACATGCTCCTCGATGATCTCATCGGATGAACCACGATGTCGAGGATTCGATCAATCCCGTATACAATTCCCTTTGTCAATCGGTACGTTACTTGCCCGAGACTCGATCGTCGGTATCCCAATACATCGTTCAATCTCGTTACCGGCAAGTCACTTTACTCGTACCGTAATGCATGATCCCGTGATCAACCACTTGGTCACATTGAGCTCATTATGATGATGCATTACCGAGTGGGCCCAGAGATACCGCTCCGTCATACGGAGTGACAAATCCCAGTCTCGATTCGTGCCAACCCAACAAACACTTTCGGAGATACCTGTAGTGTACCTTTATAGTCACCAAGTTACGTTGTGACGTTTGGCACACCCAAAGCACTCCCACGGTATCCGGGAGTTGCACAATCTCATGGTCTAAGGAAATGATACTTGACATTCGGAAAAGCTATAGCAAATGAACTACACGATCTTTGAGCTATGCTTAGGATTGGGTCTTGTCCATCACATCATTCTCCTAATGATGTGATCCCGTTATCAATGACATCCAATGTCCATAGTCAGGAAACCATGACTATCTTTCGATCAACGAGCTAGTCAACTAGAGGCTCACTAGGGACGTGTTGTGGTCTATGTATTCACACATGCATTACGATTTCCGGATAACACAATTATACATGAACAATAGACAATTATCATGAACAAAGAAATATAATAATAACCATTTTATTATTGCCTCTAGGGCATATTTCCAACAGTCTCCCATTTGCACTAGAGTCAATAGTCTAGTTACATTGTGATGAATCGAACAGCCATGCAGTTCTGGTGTTGATCATGTTTTGCTCTAGGGAGAGGTTTAGTCAATGGATCTGCCACATTCAGGTCCGTATGTACTTTACAAATATCTATGTCTCCATTTTGAACACTTTCATGAATGGAGTTGAAGCGACGCTTGATATGCCTGGTCTTCCTGTGAAACCTGGGCTCCTTGGCAAGGGCAATAGCTCCAGTGTTGTCACAGAAGAGAGTCATCGGGCCCGACGCATTGGGTATGACTCCTAGGTCGGTAATGAACTCCTTCACCCAGATTGCCTCTTGTGCTGCCTCTGAGGCTGCCATGTACTCTGCTTCACATGTAGATCCCGCCACAACGCTTTGCTTGCAACTGCACCAGCTTACTGCCCCACCATTCAAAATATACACATATCCGGTTTGTGACTTGGAGTCATCCAGATCTGTGTCAAAGCTAGCATCGACGTAACCCTTTACGACGAGCTCTTCGTCACCTCCATAAACAAGAAACATATCCTTAGTCCTCTTCAGGTACTTCAGGATGTTCTTGACCGTTGTCCAGTGTTCCATGTCGGGATTACTTTGGTACCTTCCTACCAAACTTACGGCAAGGTTTACATCAGGTCTGGTACACAACATAGCATACATGATAGACCCTATGGCCGAGGCATAGGGGACGACACTCATCTTTTCTCTATCTTCTGCCGTGGTCGGGCATTGAGCCGTGCTCAATCTCGTACCTTGCAATACAGGCAAGAACCCCTTCTTTGACTGATCCATTTTGAACTTCTTCAATATCTTGTCAAGGTACGTACTCTGTGAAAGACCAATGAGGCGTCTCGATCTATCTCTATAGATCTTGATGCCTAATATATAAGCAGCTTCTCCAAGATCCTTCATTGAAAAACACTTGTTCAAGTAGGCCTTTATGCTTTCCAAGAATTCTATATCATTTCCCATCAACAGTATGTCATCCACATACAATATGAGAAATGCTATAGAGCTCCCACTCACTTTCTTGTAAATGCAGGCTTCTCCATAAGTCTGCGTAAACCCAAACGCTTTGATCATCTCATCAAAACGAATGTTCCAACTCCGAGATGCTTGCACCAGCCCATAAATCGAGCGTTGGAGCTTGCACACCTTGTCAGCATTCTTAGGATCGACAAAACCTTCCGGCTGCATCATATACAATTCTTCCTTAAGGAAACCATTAAGGAATGCCGTTTTGACGTCCATTTGCCATATCTCATAATCATAGAATGCGGTAATTGCTAACATAATTCGGATGGACTTCAGCTTCGCTACGGGTGAGAAAGTCTCATCGTAGTCAACCCCTTGAACTTGTCGATAACCCTTAGTGACAAGCCGAGCTTTATAGATGCTCACATTACCATCCGCGCCTATCTTCTTCTTAAAGATCCATTTATTTTCTATGGCTCGCCAATCATCGGGCAAGTCAGTCAAAGTCCATACTTCGTTTTCATACATGGATCCTATCTCGGATTTCATGGCTTCCAGCCATTTGTCGAAATCCAGGCCCGCCATCGCTTCTTCATAGTTCGAAGGTTCACCGTTGTCTAACAACATGATTTCCAAGACAGGGTTGCCGTACCACTCTGGTGCGGAACGTGTCCTTGTGGACCTACGAAGTTCAGTAGCAACTTGATCTGAAGTCTCATGATCATCATCATTAACTTCCTCTCTAGTCGGTGCAGGCACCTCAGGAACATTTTCTTGAGCTGCGCTACTTACCGGTTCAAGAGGTAATACTTCATCGAGTTCTACTTTCCTCCCACTTATTTCTTTCGAGAGAAACTCTTTCTCTAGAAAGGATCCATTCTTGGCAACAAAGATCTTGCCTTCGAATCTGAGGTAGAAGGTGTACCCAATAGTCTCTTTAGGGTATCCTATGAAGACGCATTTTTCCGACTTGGGTTTGAGCTTTTCAGGTTGAAGTTTCTTGACATAAGCATCACATCCCCAAACTTTTAGAAACGACAGCTTAGGTTTCTTCCCAAACCATAATTCATACGGTGTCGTCTCAACGGATTTCGACGGAGCCCTATTTAAAGTGAATGCGGCAGTCTCTAAAGCATAGCCCCAAAATGACAGTGGTAGATCGGTAAGAGACATCATAGATCGCACCATATCCAATGGAGTGCGATTACGACGTTCGGACACACCATTACGCTGAGGTGTTCCAGGCGGCGTGAGTTGTGAAACTATTCCACATTTTCTTAAGTGTGGGCCAAATTCGTGACTCAAGTATTCTCCTCTACGATCTGATCGCAAGAATTTGATTTTCCTGTCACGTTGATTCTCAACCTCACTCTGAAATTCCTTGAACTTTTCAAAGGTCTCAGACTTGTGTTTCATTAAGTAAACATACCCATATCTACTCAAGTCATCAGTGAGGGTGAGAACATAACGATAGCCACCGCAAGCCTCAACACTCATTGGACCGCACACATCAGTATGTATGATTTCCAATAAGTTGGTTGCTCGCTCCATTGTTCCTGAGAACGGAGTCTTGGTCATTTTACCCATGAGGCATGGTTCGCACGTGTCAAATGATTCATAATCAAGAGACTCCAAAAGTCCATCTGCATGGAGCTTCTTCATGCGTTTGACACCTATGTGACCAAGATGGCAGTGCCACAAGTATGTGGGGCTATCATTATCAACCTTACATCTTTTGGTATTCACACTATGAATATGTGTAACATTACGCTTGAGATTCATTAAGAATAAACCATTCACCAGCGGAGCATGACCATAAAACATATCTCTCATATAAATAGAACAACCATTATTCTTGGATTTAAATGAGTAGCCATCTCAAATTAAACGAGATCCTGATACAATGTTCATGCTCAAAGCTGGCACTAAATAACAATTATTGAGGTTTAAAACTAATCCCGTAGGTAAATGTAGAGGTGGCGTGCCGACGGCGATCACATCGACCTTGGAACCATTCCCGACGCGCATTGTCACCTCGTCCTTCGCCAGTCTTCGCTTATTCCGCAGCTCCTGCTTTGAGTTACAAATGTGAGAAACCGCACCGGTATCAAATACCCAGGAGCTACTACGAGTACTGGTAAGGTACACATCAATTACATGTATATCACATATACCTTTAGTGTTGCCGTCCTTCTTGTCCGCTAAGTATTTGGGGTAGTTCCGCTTCTAGTGACCACTTCCCTTGCAATAAAAACACTCAGTCTCAGGCTTGGGTCCATTCTTTGACTTCTTCCCGGCAGCTTGCTTACCGGGCGCGGCAACTCCCTTGCCGTCCTTCTTGAAGTTCTTTTTACCCTTGCCTTTCTTGAACTTAGTGGTTTTATTCACCATCAACACTTGATGCTCCTTTTTTAATTCCACCTCCGCTGATTTCAGCATTGAATATACCTCAGGAATGGTCTTTTCCATCCCCTGCATATTGAAGTTCATCACAAAGCTCTTGTAGCTCGGTGGAAGCGACTGAAGGATTCTGTCAATGACCGCGTCATCCGGGAGATTAACTCCCAGCTGAGTCAAGCGATTATGCAACCCAGACATTTTGAGTATGTGCTCACTGACAGAACTATTTTCCTCCATCTTACAACTGAAGAACTTGCCGGGGACTTCATATCTCTCGACCCGGGCATGAGCTTGGAAAACCATTTTCAGCTCTTCGAACATCTCATATGCTCCGTGTCTCTCAAAACGCTTTTGGAGCCCCGGTTCTAAGCTGTAAAGCATGCCACACCGAACGACGGAGTAATCATCAGCACGTGACTGCCAAGCGTTCATAACGTCTTGGTTCTCTGGGATGGGTGCGTCACCTAGCGGTGCTTCTAGGACATAATCTTTCTTGGCAGCTATGAGGATGATCCTCAGGTTCCGGACCCAGCCCGTATAGTTGCTGCCATCATCTTTTAGCTTGGTTTTCTCTAGGAACGCGTTGAAGTTGAGGGCAACATTAGCGTGGGCCATTTGATCTACAAGACATAGTGTAAAGATTTTAGACTAAGTTCATGATAATTAAGTTCATCTAATCAAATTATTCAATGAACTCTCACTCAGATAGACATCCCTCTAGTCATCTAAGTGAAACATGATCCGAGTCAACTAGGCCGTGTCCGATCATCACGTGAGACGGACTAGTCAACATCGGTGAACATCTTCATGTTGATCGTATCTTCTATACGACTCATGCTCGACCTTTCGGTCTTCCGTGTTCCGAGGCCATGTCTGTACATGCTAGGCTCGTCAAGTCAACCTAAGTGTATTGCGTGTGTAAATCTGGCTTACACCCGTTGTATGTGAACGTTAGAATCTATCACACCCGATCATCACGTGGTGCTTCGAAACAACGAACCTTCGCAACGGTGCACAGTTAGGGGGAACAGTTTCTTGAAATTATTACGAGGGATCATCTTATTTAAGCTACCGTCGTTCTAAGCAAATAAGATGCAAAACATGATAAACATCACATGCAATCAAATAGTGACATGATATGGCCAATATCATTTGCTCCTTTTGATCTCCATCTTGGGGCTTCATGATCATCGTTGTCACCGGCATGACACCATGATCTCCATCATTGTGTCTTCTTGAAGTTGTCTCGTCATCTATTACTTCTACTACTATGGCTAACGCTTTAGCAATAAAGTAAAGTAATTACATGACGTTTAAGTTGACACGCAGGTCATAAATAAATTAAGACAACTCCTATGGCTCCTGCCGGTTGTCATACTCATCGACATGCAAGTCGTGATTCCTATTACAAGAACATGATCAATCTCATACATCACATATATCATTCATCACATCCTTTTGGACAAGTTAGATGTCCTCTAATTGTTGTTGCAAGTTTTTACGTGGCTGCTATAGGTTTCTAGCAAGAACGTTTCTTACCTATGCCAAAACCACAACGTGATATGCCAATTTCTATTTACCCTTCATAAGGACCCTTTTCATCGAATCCGATCCGACTAAAGTGGGAGAGACAGACACCCGCTAGCCACCTTATGCAACTAGTGCATGCCAATCGGTGGAACCAGTCTCACGTAAGCGTACGTGTAAGGTCGGTCTGGGCCGCTTCATCCCACGATGCCGCCGAATCAAGATAAGACTAGTAATGGCAAGCAAATTGACAATATCCACGCCCACAACTGCTTTGTGTTCTACTCGTGCATACAAACTACGCATAGACCTAGCTCTGATACCACTGTTGGGGAACGTAGCAGAATTTTTTAAATTTTCTACGCATCACCAAGATCAATCTATGGAGTAATCTAGCAACGAGAGAGAGGGGAGTGCATCTATGTACCCTTGTAGATCGTGCGCGGAAGCGTTCAAGAGAACGGGGTTGATGGAGTCGTACTCGTCATGATCCAAATCACCGATGACCTAGCGCCGAACAGACGGCACCTCCGCGTTCAACACACGTATGGTTGGGAAGACGTCTCCTCCAACTTGATCCAGCAAGGGGGAAGGAGAGGTTGATGAAGATCCAGCAGCACGACGGCGTGGTGGTGGAAGCAACGGTGATCTCGGCAGGGCTTCGCCAAGCTCAGGGAGAGGGAGGAGTGTCACGGGAATGAGAGGGAGGCGCCAGGGGCTAGGGTCCGGCTGCCCTCCTTCCCCCCCACTATTTATAGGACCCCTAAGGGGGGCGCCGGCCCTAGGAGATTGAATCTCCAAGGGGGGGGGGGCGGTGGCCAAGGGGGGTGGAGTGCCCCCCAAGCCAAGTGGGGCGCCCCCACCCCTAGGGTTACCAACCCTAGGCGCAGGGGAGGCCCATGGGGGGCGCACCAGCCCATCTGGGGCTGGTTCTCCTCCCACTTCAGCCCATCGGGCCCTCCGTGATAGGTGGCCCCACCCGGTGGACCCCCGGGACCCTTCCGGTGGTCCCGGTATAATACAGATTACCCCGAAAACCTTCTCGATGGCCGAAACTTGACTTCCTATATATAAATCTTCACCTCCGGACAAATCCGGAGCTCCTCATGACGTCCGGGATCTCATCCGGGACTCCGAACAACTTTCGGGTTACCGTATACTAATATCTCAACAACCCTAGCGTCACCGAACCTTAAGTGTGTAGACCCTACGGATTCAGGAGACACACAGACATGACCGAGACGACTCTCCGGTCAATAAACAACAGCGGGATCTGGATACCCATGTTGGCTCCCACATGCTCCTCGATGATCTCATCGGATGAACCACGATGTCGAGGATTCGATCAATCCCGTATACAATTCCCTTTGTCAATCAGTACGTTACTTGCCCGAGACTCGATCATCGGTATCCCAATACATCGTTCAATCTCGTTACCGGCAAGTCACTTTACTCGTACCGTAATGCATGATCCCGTGATCAACCACTTGGTCACATTGAGCTCATTATGATGATGCATTACCGAGTGGGCCCAGAGATACCTCTCCGTCATACGGAGTGACAAATCCCAGTCTCGATTCGTGCCAACCCAACAAACACTTTCGGAGATACCTGTAGTGTACCTTTATAATCACCAAGTTACGTTGTGACGTTTGGCACACCCAAAGCACTCCTACGGTATCCGGGAGTTGCACAATCTCATGGTCTAAGGAAATGATACTTGACATTCGGAAAAGCTATAGCAAACGAACTACACGATCTTTGAGCTATGCTTAGGATTGGGTCTTGTCCATCACATCATTCTCCTAATGATGTGATCCCGTTATCAATGACATCCAATGTCCATAGTCAAGAAACCATGACTATCTTTCGATCAACGAGCTAGTCAACTAGAGGCTCACTAGGGACGTGTTGTGGTCTATGTATACACACATGCATTACGATTTCCGGATAACACAATTATAGCATGAACAATAGACAATTATCATGAACAAAGAAATATAATAATAACCATTTTATTATTGCCTCTAGGGCATATTTCCAACAACTAATAGCGGAGAATGAATGAAGAGATTATGGTAGGGTACGAAACCACCTCAAAGTCATTCTTTCCAATCAATCCAATGGGCTATTCCTATAATTGTCACAAACAACCCTAGAGTTCGTAGTAGAATAACACCTTAAGACACAAATCAACCAAAACCCTAATGTCACCTAGATACTCCAATGTCACCTCAAGTATCCATGGGTATGATTATACGATATGCGTCACACAATCTCAAATTCATCTATCCAATCAACACAAAGAACCTCAAAGAGTGCCCCAAAGTTCTACCGGAGAATCACGACGAAAACGTGTGCCAACCCCTATGCATAGGTTCATGGGCGGAACCCGCAAGTTGATCACCAAAACATACATCAAGTGAATCACGTGGTATCCCATTGTCACCACAGATACGCACGGCAAGACATACATCAAGTGTTCTCAAATCTTTAAAGACTCAATCCGATAAGATAACTCCAAAGGGGAAACTCAATTTCATTACAAGAGAGTAGAGGGGGAGGAGAAACATAAGATCTAACTATAATAGCAAAGCTCGCGATACATCAAGATCGTGCCAAATCAAGAACACGAGAGAAAGAGATCAAACACATAGCTACTGGTACATACCCTCAGCCCTGAGGGAGAACTACTCCATCCTTGTCATGGAGAGCACCGGGATGATGAAGATGGCCACCGAAGAAGGATTCCCCCCTCTGGTAGGGTGTCGGAACGGGTCTAGATTGGTTTTCGGTGGCTACGGAGGCTTCTAGTGGCGGAACTCCCGATCTATTGTGTTCTGGAAGTTTTAGGGTACGTGAGTATATATGGGTGCAGGAAGTACGTCGGTGGAGCTTCGGGGGCCCCACGAGGCAGGGGGCGTGCCCAAGGGGGGGGGCGCCCCCACCCTCGTGAGCACCTCCCTTGGCTCCTGACGTGGGGTCCAAGTCCATCGGTAGCTTTCCTTCCAAAAATAACTTCTCCAGTTGATTTCGTTCCGTTTCGACTCCGTTTGATATTCCTTTTCTTCGAAACACTGAAATAGGCATAAAACAACAAATCTGGGCTGGGCCTCCGGTTAATAGGTTAGTCCCAAAAATAATATAAAAGTGGATAATAAAGCCCAATATTGCCCAAAATAGTAGATAACATAGCATGGAGCAATCAAAAATTATAGATACGTTGGAGACGTATCAAGCATCCCCAAGCTTAATTCCTGCTCGTCCTCGAGTAGGTAAATGATAAAAACAGAATTTTTGATGCGGAGTGCTACTTGGCAATTTTAATGTAATTCTTCTTAATTGTGGTATGAATATTCAGATCCGAAAGATCCGAAAGATTCAAGACATCGACTGCATGAACGATGATGCAGCAGACGAACAGGAACTAGCGCCCACAGGGCGCCGGACAACCACTTCATCACATGACATATACATGGTGGATACACCCAAAGAGGGCAATGGCGAAGAGACAGCGGAGGATGCCCCCTCCAAGCAACCCAAGCGTCGATGTCAGCGGCGCCGCTCTAAGTCCCGCCATAGCAAAAACAGCGATAACAGCGCAAGAGGAAATAACAGTCCAGTCGACTCTAGAAGAAACGATGACCGCATCGCCCCGGTGGCAGAGCATGATGAAAATGAAAACGACAAACATAGTGCGGATCCGGCGTCCGAACACAGCGACGCCAAGGATAAACCTCATCAAACCCCGTCTGGGGAGGAAAATAGTCTGGACGAAGATGCACACATCATCCCGGAAAATGCAGTTGGAGCAAGAGAACCTCCGCAGAAGGCTTATTGCCACGGCGAGGAGTTTGAAGAAACAGAAACAAAGGCTTAAGGCCGCACAAGATATGCTCAACAGCAGGTGGAACAAAGTGCTCGTCAACAAAACAAAGTATGGTGGAAGTTACCACACAAATAGCTATCCAAAACACAAGCTATTACCTGAATTCGACGATGAGGCCTTAGAGCCCACGCAACCAAAAAATGATACGGCCAAACGGCCGGATCCACCACCTTGTGACCGCGATAGAGCGGCTAACAAAGTCGCACATAAGTCAACACATGATCTACGTGAGAACTTGCGCCAAAAATCAGGTATGACCAGATCCATCTATGGATCTAGGAAGCGCGATCTGGCACAAAATCAAAACCGAATACTACAACCGGTCCGAACTGAAGGAAATATGCCCTAGAGGCAATAATAAAGTTATTATTTATTTCCTTATATCATGATAAATGTTTATTATTCATGCTAGAATTGTATTAACCGGAAACATAATACATGTGTGAATAGATAGACAAACAGAGTGTCACTAGTATGCCTCTACTGACTAGCTCGTTAATCAAAGATGGTTATGTTTTCTAACCATGGACAAAGAGTTGTCAGTTGATTAAACGGGATCACATCATTAGTTTAATGATCTGATTGACATGACCCATTCCATTAGCTTAGCACCCGATCATTTAGTATGTTGCTATTGCTTTCTTCATGACTTATACATGTTCCTATGACTATGAGATTATGTAACTCCCGTGTGCCGGAGGAACACTTTGTGTGCTACCAAATGTCACAACGTAACTGGGTGATTATAAAGGTACTCTACAGGTGTCTCCAAAGGTACATGTTGGGTTGACGTATTTCGAGATTAGGATTTGTCACTCCGATCGTCGGAGAGGTATCTCTGGGCCCTCTCGGTAATGCATATCACTTAAGCCTTGCAAGCATTGCAACTAATGAGTTAGTTGCGGGGTGATGTATTACGGAACGAGTAAAGAGACTTGCCGGTAACGAGATTGAACTAGGTATTGGATACCGACGATCGAATCTCAGGCAAGTAACATACCGATGACAAAGGGAACAACGTATGTTGTTATGCGGTCTGACCGATAAAGATCTTCGTAGAATATGTAGGAGCCAATATGAGCATCCAGGTTCCGCTATTGGTTATTGACCGGAGACGTGTCTCGGTCATGTCTACATTGTTCTCGAACCCGTAGGGTCCGCACGCTTAAGGTTACGATGACAGTTATATTATGAGTTTATGCATTTTGATGTACCGAAGTTTGTTCGGAGTCCCGGATGTGATCACGGACATGACGAGGAGTCTCGAAATGGTCGAGACATAAAGATTGATATATTGGAAGCCTATATTTGGATATCGAAGTGTTCCGGGTGAAATCGGGATTTTACCGGAGTACCGGGAGGTTACCGGAACCCCCCGGGAGGAATATGGGCCTTAATGGGCCTTAGTGGAAGAAGAGGAGAGGCGGCCAGGGCTGGGCTGCATGCCCCTCCACCCCTAGTCCGAATAGGACAAGGAGAGAGGGGGCCGGCGCCCCCCCTCCTTCTCTCTCTCTCTCTTTTCCCCGTTCGCGAATCCTATTCCAACTAGGAAAGGGGGGGAGTCCTACTCCCAAAGGGAGTAGGACTCCTCCTGGCGCGCCTCTCCTGGCCGGCCGGCCCCCCTCCCTTGAACCTTTATATACGGAGGCAGGGGCACCCTCTAGATACACAAGTTGATCCACATGATCATATTCTTAGCCGTGTGCGGTGCCCCCTTCCACCATAGTCCTCGATAATATTGTAGCGGTGCTTAGGCGAAGCCCTGCGACAGTAGTACATCAAGATCCTCACCACGCCGTCGTGCTGACGGAACCCTTCCCCGACACTTTGCTGGATCGGAGTCCGGGGATCGTCATCGAGCTGAACGTGTGCTAGAACTCGGAGGTGCCGTAGTTTCGGTTCTTGATCGGTCGGGCCGTGGAGACGTACGACTACATCAACCAAACGCTTCGTTGTCGATCTACAAGGGTACGTAGATCACACTCTCCCCCTCTCGTTGCTATGCATCACCATGATCTTGCGTGTGCGTAGGAATTTTTTTGAAATTACTTCGAAACCCAACACGAACGCCATGGCATATCCCAATATAGGGGTGCCGCACACCCCCTATGTTTCACCGATGAGGTGCTGGATCACGAATTCCCAGAAGGATTCAAACCAGTGAACATAGAGGCGTACGACGGGACCACAGTCCCTGGAGTCTGGATCAAGGACTTTATCCTCCATATCCATATGGCTCGCGGAGACGATCTCCATGCCATTAAATACTTGCCCCTCAAGCTTAAAGGACCAGCTCGACACTGGTTGAAAAGCCTCCCCGGAAACTCAATTGGAAGTTGGGAGGAGCTCGAGGACGCTTTTCGGGCTAATTTTCAAGGGACTTACGTCCGACCTCCGGATGCAGACGATTTAAGTCATATTATCCAATCGTCCGGAGAGTCCGCCCGAAAGCTTTGGAACAGGTTTCTCACCAAGAAGAACCAAATCGTCGACTGTCCGGATGCCGAAGCCTTAGCAGCTTTCAAACACAGCGTCCGAGATGAATGGCTGGCCAGACACCTCGGCCAAGAAAAATCGAGAACAATGGCAGCCCTAACAAGCCTCATGACCAGCTTTTAAGTGGGCGAAGACAGCTGGTTGGCTCGTAGCAGCACCAGCGACCCAAGCACATCCGAAGTCAGGGATGGCAATGGAAAACCACGACGCAACAAAAACAAGCGTCGAAATAAAGAAGGTAGCCCAGATAATACGGCGGTAAACGCCGGATTCAGGGGCTCTCGACCAGGTCAGCGGAAAAAGCCTTTCAAAGGCAGCAGAGAAGGACCATCTGGCCTACACAAGATTCTTGACAAGCTCTGTCAGATTCACGGCACCCTGATGTCTACTACACAACCTTCTTCTTGTAGACGTTGTTGGGCCTCCAAGTGCAGAGGTTTGTAGGACAGTAGCAAATTTCCCTCAAGTGGATGACCTAAGGTTTATCAATCCGTAGGAGGCGTAGGATGAAGATGGTCTCTCTCAAGCAACCCTGCAACCAAATAACAAAGAGTCTCTTGTGTCCCCAACACACCCAATACAATGGTAAATTGTATAGGTGCACTAGTTCGGCGAAGAGATGGTGAAACAAGTGGTATATGGATAGTAGATAAAGGTATTTGTAATCTGAAATAATAAAAACAGCAAGGTAGCAAGTGATAAAAGTGAGCATAAACGGTATTGCAATGATAGGAAATAAGGCCTAGGGTTCATACTTTCGCTAGTGTAAGTTCCCTCAACAATAATATCATAATTGGATCACATAACTATCCCTCAACATGCAACAATGAGTCACTCCAAAGTCCCTAATAGCGGAGAACGAACGAAGAGATTATGGTAGGGTACGAAACCACCTGAAAGTTATTCTTTCCACTCAATCCGTTGGGCTATTCCTATAATTTTCACAAACAGCCCTAGAGTTAGTACTAGAATAACACCTTAAGACACAAATCAACCAAAACCCTAATGTCACCTAGATACTCCAATGTCACCTCAAGTATCCGTGGGTATGATTATACGATATGCATCACACAATCTCAAATTCATCTATTCAACCAACACAAAGGACCTCAAAGAGTGCCCCAAAGTTCTACCGGAGAATCACGACGAAAACGTGTGCCAACCCCTATGCATAGGTTCATGGGCGGAACCCGCAAGTTGATCACCAAAACATACATAAAGTGAATCACGTGGTATCCCATTGTGACCACAGATAAGCACGACAAGACATACATCAAGTGTTCTCAAATCTTTAAAGACTCAATCCAATAAGATAACTCCAAAGGGGAAACTCAATTCATTACAAGAGAGTAGAGGGGGAGGAGAAACATAAGATCCAACTATAATAGCAAAGCTCGCGATACATCAAGATCGTGCCAAATCAAGAACGCGAGAGAAAGAGATCAAACACATAGCTACTGGTACATACCCTCAGCCCCGAGGGAGAACTACTCCCTCCTCGTCATGGAGAGCACCGGGATGATGAAGATGGCCACCGGGGAAGGATTCCTCCCTCCGGTAGGGTGCCGAAACGGGTCTAGATTGGTTTTCGGTGGCTACGGAGGCTTCTGGTGGCGGAACTCCCGATCTATTGTGTTCTAGAAGTTTTAGGGTACGTGAGTATATATGGGTGCAGGAAGTACGTCGGTGGAGCTTCGGGGGCCCCACGAGGCAGGGGGCGCGCCCTAGGGGGGGCACCCTCGTGAGCACCTCCCTTGGCTCCTAACGTGGGGTCCAAGTCCATCCGGTAGCTTTCCTTCCAAAAATAACTTCTCCACTTGATTTCGTTCCATTTCAACTCCGTTTGATATTCCTTTTCTTCGAAACACTGAAATAGGCAAAAGACAGCAAATCTGGGCTGGGCCTCCAGTTAATAGGTTAGTCCCAAAAACAATATAAAAGTGGATAATAAAGCCCAATATTGCCCAAAATAGTAGATAACATAGCATGGAGCAATCAAAAATTATAGATACGTTGGAGACGTATCACACCCCCGACAAACCTACAAATCACACCCATAGAGAATGTTGGGTCTTCAAGCAGGCCGGTAAGCTAAATGTCGAACACAAAGGGGAAGAGACACCAAGCGAAGATGAGGACGAACCTCGCCAGCAAGGCACCGGAGGACAGAAAAAATTCCCACCAGAGGTTAAAACGGTAAACATGATCCATGTGACGAAGAGGAGAAGCAAACATGCACTCCGAGACACACGCACCATAGAGCTCGTCACCCCTAGGTTCAACCCCTGGTTGGCCTGCTCGATCACTTTTGATCGCGGGATCATGCGACAGGCATCCGACACGAAGGATTGGCAGCATTGGTGTTAGACCCAATAATAAACGGGTACCATTTCACATGAGTCCTCATGGACGGCGGCAGTGATCTAAATCTGATATATCAGGACACAGTCCGCAAAATGGGGATAGACCCGAGACAAATAAGCCACAGTAATACTACCTTCAAGGGAGTAATACCAGGCCAAGAGGCCCGCTGTACGGGCTCTCTACTACTAGAGGTTGTATTCGGTTCTCCCGATAACTTCTGAAGCGAAAGGTTAACTTTCCACGTCGCTCCATTCCGAAGTGGCTATCAAGCACTAATCGAAAGAATGGCTTTCGCTCGTTTTAATGCAATACCGCATTATACTTTTCTCAAGCTTAAGATGCCCGGTCCGCGTGGCATCATCATAGTTAGCGGAAATACTAAATTTTTTTACGTGTGGAAGAGGGTGCGGCGGCTTTAACAGCCGCGAACTAGACGGCCTCACCAAATAGAAAAAATGACAGGTCATCAAGACCACGGACACGGTTAGACGAGTCTGACGCTCCACTACATATACATGAGATTGGTCTGATGATCAAACCCTCCTAGACGATACTAGGGGCTTCCCGCATGTAATCAGGGCCAGCCCAGCTCAACTTGACTTATCCTGAATTTTGATAGTTCATTGATAATAACCAATTCCTTTTTTGGCACGACAAATTTCACCTAAGTTCTTCCCTTTTACAGATGACAATCGTGCTACACTCGTCCAGGACACGGCACAATAGAGACACAGACGCAGACGTGCAGCAGGGACCCGCCCAAAGGTTTCTTTTTAGATTAAGACCCTGCATAAACCTTTTTTACTGTCTCTTGTTGCTCACATCCTCCGGATACTCCACACAACCGAGAAGGATGCTGACGTTATTGGCATGTGGCCACGTCAGGATATTGCACGTACCTGGACACACGGGGTTTATTATTAAGGGCATTGTTCAGCCCGGTATATGTTATAAAGGCCGAACACCTTAGGGAGTGTTCGGCGTCGCGAGTTTGGCCCTATATGCATCAGCTCCGAATCATGTCTTTGGTCAAATGTTGGGTTTGCCCAGCTCCCACGTTTTGGTACCTTACGTTCCGCTATATCGGCTAAGGTAGCACTGGGAGAACTACTGTGATTGTGCCCTGGTTCATCCGCATGAGCACCTCAGTAGAGAAAGCCGAAAACTTACTGTCATGATATAGCGAGAGACTGGTCAACCACTCGATGACTCAGCGGAATCTTCGGGATTCCTCCGCATTAACGAAGGGCCGTTTGCCGGTCATGTACGTACGCGCCCCGTATTCAGACGAGCGCAGAAGTACCAGGGGCTATATAGTAGCCCCACCGTCAAACTCCTATGGCTAAGCGAAAGTGTTAAAGCAATATAGTTCGATTGCCTCGTTCGCTGCGCTACCACCTTCTTAATGGACCAAGACGTTGGATCAAGTGTGAACATGCATTTTTTCTTGCGAACACCCCCGCATTATGTGCGTGGGGGCGGAAGCCGACGACTGCAAACTTTCAGGTTATATACATATATACATAAACGGCCGCACATGAGGCATCATAATACTTTCAGGAAAAAGTACAAACACAGCCTTGACAACTCAATAAAACATTGTTTTTACAATGGGAGTACATGTCACTAGAACATAATATTCTTCGAGCACTAAGCCTCTATCGAACGAGCGCCTTCAAGAACTTCTTCTCTGCCCAGTATGTCTTGACACAGGCAAAGGCCATCCGCGCACCCTCTATGCATGCCGATCTCTTTTATAGCATCGATGCGCGGCACAGCACCAAGGAATTGTTGCACTAAACTAAAGTAGCTATTCGTCCTTGGCCCTCCCGGCCACAGATGATCCACAACAGACGTCATGGCAAGTCCGGACAACCTATGGAGCTCAGCCCACTCGGCCATTCGCTCATTCAACAGCAGCGGACGGACTGGAGCATGAAATTGTGATCAGAACAGCTTTTCCACTTCGTGATCCTTTTGATCCTTGAAGTACTCGGCCGCATCAGCAGCACTTGCAGCCAAATCCACGTAGGCGTCCGCAGAACTCCATAGTTGGTCAAGAGGAGCATACTTCGGATCTCTGAACTTAGTCCGCAACAAGAAGGGCTTCCCAGACACAATATCCGCAGCTTGATGCAGCTCCTCCTTCGTCACTCTAATTTTGGAGCGGGCTTCCTTGGCAGCTACCAGGGACTTCTCTAGGTCCGTCGCCCTTGCTCGGCTTTCTTTTTCAAGAAGCTGGTAACGGTCAGCGACATCTTTCAACTCTACAGCCATTTCGGCTATTCTTTCCTTGCGCTGGCAATGCGCGGCCTGTTCGGCCCTCAACTCTTCGACCGCCTTTAGAGCGGCCGCATTGCTACTCCTTGCTTGTTCCTTGGCTCGGGCAAGCTCTGCCCGAAGGGTCTCCACGGTGGCCGCTCCATCTGCAGTCACAACATATTAAAGATACTGGCATCATGCTCCTCTTATTATGTGACGATCACCAAAGAAATCACTTACCCTGCGCATTGTCAAGCCGCTGGTTGACAAGCACGATATCGGCGTTGGCCACATCAAGTTGCCGCTTTAGCTCGGTAAACCCATCAGTCCGGCTAGCCACCGGGGCCTCAGCCACCTGCACATAAAGGCAGTTGGGTTATTACCTGGTGTCGGTGTCAAAACCGGCGGATCTCGGGTAGGGGGTCCCGAACTGTGCGTCTAGGCCGGATGGTAACAGGAGGCAAGGGACACAAAGTTTTACCCAGGTTCGGGCCCTCTTGATGGAGGTAAAACCCTATGTCCTGCTTGATTAATATTGATGATATGGGTAGTACAAGAGTAGATCTACCACGAGATCGGAGAGGCTAAACCCTAGAAGCTAGCCTATGGTATGATTGTTGTTCTGTATGTTGTCCTACGGACTAAAACCCTCTGGTTTATATAGACACCGGAGAGGGTTAGGGTTACACAAAGTCGGTTACAATGGTAGGAGATCTACATATCTGTATCGCCAAGCTTGCCTTCCACGCCAAGGAAAGTCCCTTCCGGACACGGGACGAAGTCTTCAATCTTGTATCTTCATAGTCCAGGAGTCCGGCTGAAGGTATAGTCTGGCCATCCGGACACCCCCTAATCCAGGACTCCCTTAGTAGCCCCTGAACCAGGCTTCAATGACGACGAGTCCGGCGCGCAGATTGTCTTCGGCATTGCAAGGCGGGTTCCTCCTCCAAGTACTTCATAGAAGATTTTGAACACAAAGATAGTGTCCGGCTCTACAAAATAAGTTTCCACATATTGCCATAGAGAGAATAATATTTACACAAATCTAATCTGCTGACGTATTCCGTAGTGTGACATCGCACCACGGCCAAGCCTTTATTCAAATCGTTTTATTGTCCCACCTCAGCGTGTCATGCGAGGCGGTTTCCTTGGCACGTCTCGTCGAAGCAGAGATCGTGTCCCCTTATTTCGGGATTCTCATCAATACGGGCGTGGGTAACCCAACCGCTTCTAGGACTCCTAGACTATAGGCAAGTCCAAACGGCCATGGAGAGGACGCTTGATATTCACCCTCTTTATAAAGGGACAAGGCTTTTATTTTTTCCCTCCCGTGCTCAATCGAATCCTTCCCCCACCTCAAGCTCAAACACCCGAAGTGCAGGTCAGGTGCTCCGAACCTTCAATCATGTCCGGATCTAGCCTTCAAGGCCGATGGGTGCCTTCCCCCGTCACGGAAGAAGACATCAAAAAGTTGAGGGAGGCCAGATATCTGACCGCCGAGGTTTTGCATCGGTTGCCTGCCCGAGGGCAGGCCGTCCCCTCCCCCGAACCCAACGAGAACGTCGTGTTCGTCTCCCACTTCCTCCGAGGTCTAGGCCTTGCTCTGGATCCTTTCATCAAGGGTTTGATGTTTTATTACGGGCTAGATTTCCATGATCTAGCTCCGGACTCCTTTCTTCATATAACGACATTTATTGTCGTGTGTGAGGCCTTCCTCCGGGTTACCCCTCACTTTTGCCTGTGGCTCAAGACCTTTGAAGTAAAGCCGAAGATGATCGAGGGGCAACATGCAGCGTGTGGAGGTGCCTCAATATGCAAGATGACGGGAGCTCCATGGCCCAAAGGTTCCATTCCAGAGGTGTCTGAATTGTTGCAATAGGAGTGGTTCTACATCACGGCTCCTAGAAGTGCCAAGTGGGCGGCCGCCCCTATTTTCCGCTCGGGCCCTCCACCACAACTGATGTCATGGATCAGCAGAGGTCTGAGCTGGGGTCCAGCCAAGGACGTGCCTATACTGCAAAGCCGCATTCGAGATCTCTTCAATGGAGATTTTAGTTTGGTTGCGTTAATACAAGTTATGCTGGTTCGTCAAGTCCAGCCTTGCAAACGCCGGCCCCTTCGCTTGTGGGAGTTCAATCCTGAGGGACCGCGTGTCATTCAAAATCTCCTCGGCCTGATGCACGAGGAGATGT
Organism: Triticum urartu; assembly: GCF_003073215.2. Taxonomy (NCBI): domain Eukaryota; kingdom Viridiplantae; phylum Streptophyta; class Magnoliopsida; order Poales; family Poaceae; genus Triticum; species Triticum urartu. The sequence continues at coordinate 1,199,468 of NC_053025.1, forward strand.
ACAAGTCATTCTTCGGACCTCAGGTAGAGTGTCCGGAAATCACCGAGGACGTGGGCCTGAGCAGTAACCGCGCCGCCGAACAGGTAAGGAATCTTCCGGCCGAACATACTATCTCTCATTTGTTACGAAGTTATTTCTGAGAGTTCGCTTTCTGACCAGGACTGGCTAACAAAGGCGAAGTTGATTCGGTGTTCGGCCCCCCTCCCTGAGGGTTTGGAAAATCCGGTATTGGAAAAGATGCTCCAGGTCGCACCTTGCCCGGAGCCCTTGAAGGAAGATACTGGGGAGGATAATATGGGCAGACGCGGGCCCCCAACGCTGCCCATTCTAACCGAGGGAGCGAGCGTCTCCATGAAGGAAGACTACCGGAGGAGGAAAAGGACTGCGCCCGGGGATTCGGAAGCCGAAGCTTCCAAACGGGAGAAGAAGTCTCCCACAGAGGGTCCTACCTTGGGGGGTGCTTTTGCCGCACAAAGTCCGCGGGGGGATCAATTCTCCAGCGAGTCGTAAGTGACCTGAAATACTTTAATAGTACAGGTATGCCATCTTTTTCTTCTGAGAAAATAACCACCGCATATATCTTTGCAGTTCGGGCCTTAGCCCCTCTCAAATGAGCTCGTCTTCGGGGGATCTTCTTCTAGAGATGACGGAGAGCAAAACGCCTCCTCCGGACTCCTCCGCTCTGGAAGCGGGCGACCCCGAAGTGTCGTCGCGGAGGGCCTCTCCGAGTCCGGTGAGGCCAGAAGATAATCCCATTGACCCCCGAAGCTCCCAGTGTCCGGCTCCCGAAGAGAGCGGCCAAAAGAGTCCGGCACCGTCTGGTGTGCGATCGGATGTTCTGAGGGAGTTGGTGGGGCGAGCGGCCATCTTAGATGAACACCGTGTACTGATGAATACGGTGATGGAGAGAATCTCGTCCGCCGAAAGCGGATTGCATGAAGCTTTTATGAGTCTACTGACAGGCTTTGAGGTACGTAAAATAATGTATGATAGTCCTGCACATGCTAGGTGTGCCCTGTGTAGATAGTAGCCCCTGAGACTCTGGTTGTCATCGGAAACGACGACGAACAGAGGATCATATTCCCAGGTAATAACCATACTGCCTCTATGTGCAGGTGATGGAAGCTCCGGTGGCTAGCCGGACTAGCGAGTTGGCCCATTTAAAACGGCAGTTGGATGCGGCAGACGCCGACATCGAGCTTGTTAACGAAAGGCTTGACGAGGCACAGGGTAAGTGTCATTATCTGGTAAACGCCACATAGTAAGAGCAGCATGATGCCAGTATCTTTAATATGTTGTGACTGTAGATGGAGCTGCCACTGTTGAAGCCTTGCGGGTAGAACTTGCCCGAGCCAAGGAACAAGCGAGGTTTGGTAATGCGGCTGCTTTGAAGGCGGCCGGAGAGTTGAAAGCCGAGAAGGCCGCGCATGGCGAGAGCCAAGATAAGATGGCCAAGATGGCCATAGAATTAAAAGCCGCCGCCGACCGTTGCTGGGTTCTTAAAAGGAAAACCTAGCGAAGGCATCGGACCTTGAGAAGGCTGCTGCGACGAGAAAAGACATCCGCTCTGCTATGAGGGCGAAGAAGGAGGAGCTGCGGGAAGCCGGGGATATTGTAGCTGGGAAATCCTTTATGTTGCGGAGGAAGTTCGGAGATCCACGGTATGCCTCTCTGGATCGGCTGTGGAGTTCGGAGGATGTGTATATGGATTTGGCGGCGAGCGCTGCCGATGCGGCCAAGTACTTCCAGGGTCAGACGGACCGTGAAGTGGACCAGCTGTTTTGGACACAATTCCATTCTCCCGAGCGTCTGCTTTCATTGACTGACCAATTAGCCGAATGGGCTGAACTGAATAGGTTGTCCGGACTCGCCATGAGGTCTGTTGTGGATCAGCTATGGCCGGAAAGGCCAAAACCGAACAGCTATTTCAGCTTGGTGCAGCAGTTCCTTGACGTGGTGCCGCGCATTAATGCGATGAAGAGGTCGGCATGCATAGAGGGCTCACGGATGGCCTTTGCCCTTGTTAAAGCATACTGGGCGGAGATGGATGCTACCACTGTTGCAGCGCGGGATTCGGCCATAGGTCGAATGGCTGCTGAGCACTACTTTGAAGAAGTTCTTGAGGGTGCTCGTTTGATAGAGACCCAATGCTCAAAAGATATTATGTTTGAGTGATATGTAATCTCATTGTAAGAGAAATGCTTTTATAAATTTTTATAAGGCTATTTTTATACTTTTGCCTGGAAGTAATATGATGCCTCCTGGGCGTCCGTTTATGTATACATGTGTATAACCTGAAAGATTGCAGCCGTCGGCTTCAACCCCCACGCATATAATGCGGAGGTGCTCGCAAAAAACACGCGTTCACACTTAACCCAATGTCTTGGTCCTATTAAGGAGGTGATAGCGGAGCAAGCGAGGCAACCGAACTATAATGCTTTAGCACTTTCACTTAGCCATAGGAGTTTGACAGTGGGGCTACTAGATAGCCCCTGGTGGCTCTGCACTCTCCCGATCCTGGGGTGCGTACATGCTTGGCCGGAAAACGGCCCTTTGTTAAGGCGGAGGAATTCTAACATTCAAACAGGTCATCGAGTGGTGGACCAGTCTCACGCTATATCATGACAGTCAGTTTTCGGCTTTCTCTACTGAGGTGCTCGTCCGGATGAACCAGGTGTTGGAAATATGCCCTAGAGGCAATAATAAATTAGTTATTATTATATTTCCTTGTTCATGATAATCGTTTATTATCCATGCTAGAATTGTATTGATAGGAAACTCAGATACATGTGTGGATACATAGACAACACCATGTCCCTAGTAAGCCTCTAGTTGACTATCTCGTTGATCAATAGATGGTTATGGTTTCCTGACCATGGACATTGGATGTCATTGATAACGGGATCACATCATTAGGAGAATGATGTGATGGACAAAGACCCAATCCTAAGCCTAGCACAAGATCATGTAGTTCGTATGCTAAAGCTTTTCTAATGTCAAGTATCATTTCCTTAGACCATGAGATTGTGCAACTCCCGGATACCGTAGGAGTGCTTTGGGTGTGCCAAACGTCACAACGTAACTGGGTGGCTATAAAGGTACACTACAGGTATCTCCGAAAGTGTCTGTTGGGTTGGCACGAATCGAGACTGGGATTTGTCACTCCGTGTGACAGAGAGGTATCTCTGGGCCCACTCGGTAGGACATCATCATAATGTGCACAATGTGATCAAGGAGTTGATCACGGGATGATGTGTTACGAAACGAGTAAAGAGACTTGCCGGTAACGAGATGGAACAAGGTATCGGGATACCAACGATCGAATCTCGGGCAAGTATCGTACCGCTAGACAAAGGGAATTATATACGGGATTGATTAAGTCCTTGACATCGTGGTTCATCCGATGAGATCATCGTGGAACATGTGGGAGCCAACATGGGTATCCATATCCCGCTGTTGGTTATTGACCAGAGAGTCATCTCGGTCATGTCTGCATGTCTCCCGAACCCGTAGGGTCTACACACTTAAGGTTCGGTGACGCTAGGGTTATAGAGATATTAGTATGCGGTAACCCGAAAGTTGTTCGGAGTCCCGGATGAGATCCCGGACGTCACGAGGAGTTCCGGAATGGTTCGGAGGTAAAGAATTATATATAGGAAGTGCTATTTCGGCTATCGGGACAAGTTTCGGGGTCACCGGTATTGTACCGGGACCACCGGAAGGGTCCCGGGGGTCCACCGGGTGGGGCCACCTGCCTCGGGGGGCCACATGGGCTGTAGGGGTGTGTGCCTTGGCCTACATGGGCCAAGGGCACCAGCCCCAAGAGGCCCATGCGCCAAGAGAGCAAGAAAGGAAGAGTCCTAAAGGGGGAAGGCACCTCCTAGGTGCCTTGGGGGGGATGGACTCCTCCCTGGCCGCACCCTTCCTTGGAGGAAGGGCCAAGGCTGCGCCACCCCTCTCCCTTGGCCCTATATATAGTGGGGGGAAGGGAGGGCAACCATACCGAAGCCCTGGCGCCTCCCTCTCCCTCCCATGACACATCTCCCTCCTCCCGCAGCGCTTGGCGAAGCCCTGTTGGAATCCCGCTACTTCCACCACCACGCCGTCATGCTGCTGGATCTCCATCAACCTCTCCTTCCCCCTTGCTGGATCAAGAAGGAGGAGACGTCGCTGCTCCGTACGTGTGTTGAATGCGGAGGTGCCGTCCGTTCGGCGCTAGGATCATCGGTGATTTGGATCATGACGAGTACGACTCCATCAACCCTGTTCTCTTGAACGCTTTCGCGCGTGATCTACAAGGGTATGTAGATCCACTCCTCCCTCGTTGCTAGATGACTCCATAGATAGATCTTGGTGACACGTAGGAAAATTTTGAATTTATGCTACGTTCCCCAACAGTGGCATCATGAGCTAGGTCTATGCGTAGTTTCTATGCACGAGTAGAACACAAAGTAGTTGTGGGTGTTGTTTTTGTTCAATATGCTTACCGTTACTAGTCCAATCTTGATTCGGCGGCATCGTGGGATGAAGCGGCCCGGACCGACCTTACACGTACTCTTACGTGAGACTGGTTCCACCGACTGACATGCACTAGTTGCATAAGGTGGCTAGCGGGTGTCTGTCTCTCCCACTTTAGTCGGATCGGATTCGATGAAAAGGGTCCTTATGAAGGGTAAATAGCAATTGGCATATCACGTGGTGGTTTTTGCGTAGGTAAGAAACGTTCTTGCTAGAAACCCATAGTAGCCACGTAAAACATGCAAACAACAATTAGAGGACGTCTAACTTGTTTTTGCAGGGTATGCTATGTGATGTGATATGGCCAAAGGATGTGATGAATGATATATGTGATGTATGAGATGATCATGTTCTTGTAATAGGAATCACGACTTGCATGTCGATGAGTATGACAACCGGCAGGAGCCATAGGAGTTGTCTTTATTTATTTATGACCTGCGTGTCAACTTAAACGTCATGTAATTACTTTACTTTATTGCTAAAGCGTTAGCCATAGTAGTAGAAGTAATAGATGACGAGACAACTTCAAGAAGATACGATGATGGAGATCATGGTGTCATGCCGGTGACAACGATGATCATGGAGCCCCGAAGATGGAGATCAAAAGGAGCAATATGATATTGGCCATATCATGTCACTATTTGATTGCATGTGATGTTTATCATGTTTATACATCTTATTTTCTTAGAACGACGGTAGTAAATAAGATGATCCTTGGTGCCTTTAGAGGGCGGACAGTTCATCCTTGGTGCCTTTAGAGGGCGGCTTTTGACCTAGCCGAGAGCTTTTGAATCCGGCGTTTACTGCCGTGCCCTTCGTGCTGTCTTCTTTATTCCGGCGTTTGTTATTGCTGTTGGGCCGTGATTTCCCGTTTCCATCTCTAACTTCAGATGTACTGGGGGCGCTGGTGCTGCATCTGGCTAGCCAGCTGTCCTCACCCGCGCAAAAGCGAGTCATGAGGCTTGTTAATGCGGCCATCGTTCTCGGCTTATTTTGGCCGAGGTGTCTGGCGAGCCATTCGTCACGGACGCTATGCTTAAAAGCTCCCAAGGCTTCGGCGTGCGGACAGTTGACAATCTGGTTCTTTTTAGTAAGAAACCTGTTCCAAAGCTTTCGGGCTGACTCTCCGGGCTGTTGAGTTATATGACTCAAATCGTCCGCATCCGGAGGTCGGACATAAGTCCCTTGAAAATTTGCCCGAAAGGCGTCTTCGAGCTCTTCCCAACTTCCAATGGAGCTTTCGGGGAGGCCTTTAAGCCAGTGACGAGTTGACCCTTTGAGCTTGAGGGGTAAGTACTTGATGGCGTGGAGATCATCTCCTCGAGCCATATGGATATGAAGGATGTAGTCCTCAATCCAGACCCCAGGGTCTGTTGTTCCGTCGTATGTCTCTATGTTTACGGGTTTGAATCCCTCTGGAAATTCATGGTCCAGCACCTCATCGGTGAAACATAGGGGGTGTGCGGCACCCCTGTAGCTGGGTGTACCGTGTTGTTCGGATGTTTGTTGTGTTGCATTATATGCTGGGGCGCGCTTGCGTGGTCCATAGATGGATCTTGTTGCGCCGTCCTTTGGGTGCGAGCCCTCACATGGGTCGCGTGTTGTATTGTGAGTGGCGTTGTATGCCGCTCTGTGTTGGTAGAGGGGTCGTCTATCCGGCCAGGTGGCTGCTTTGATATTTGGTTGTGGGGGGTCTGAGGCCTCCTCATCGAATTCAGGTAGCAGCTTCCGCTTTGGGTAGCTCTTGGAGGGGCGATTGTCGCCGTACCTCGCTGCTGCGTTGAGTATTTTACTCCATCTGATTTGGAGCGTGTCTTGCGCAGCCTTTAGCCTTTGCTTCTGCTTTTTAAGACTCCTCACGGTGGCAACAAGCCTTTTACGGGCATTCTGCTGCTCCGGGTGCTTGTCCGGCGTTATGTCGTCCGGACCATTATCCTTGATAGAATTTGTTTGTTCGGTTTGATTATCCAGATTTCCGTTGTCCGGAAGCGGTTTGCCCTGCTCCAGCGCTGGGTATGTGTGATCGTTATTTCTGTCGAGGCGGGATTTGGGGCGGCGCTTGCGTCGCCGCTTTGACTGCTTTTCGATGGAACAAGCCTTCAGTGCGTCCTTCCGCTCCTCGTCGTCATCTTTTGGTGCGTCCACCATGTATACATCATATGACGAGGTGGCTTTCCAAGGCCCAATAGGCGCTGGTTCTTCATCGTCTCCTTCATCGGCGTCCATACCGTCGATGTCTTCGGAGTCGAAGTCGAGCATGTCGGTTAAATCGTCGATAGTGGCTACAAAGTGGGTGGTGGGTGGGCTTTGAATTTCTTCATCGTCCGTATCCCAACCTTGCTGACCGTAGTCCGGCCAGGGCTCTCCTGATAAAGAGAGAGACTTTAGTGTCTTCAGAATATCGCCGAAAGGCGAGTGCTGAAAGATGTCCGCGGTAGTAAACTCCATGATCGGCGCCCAATCGGATTCGATCGGCAGGGGCGCGGAGGGTTCGGAGTCCGGCTCCTTGGAGTCACGAGTCTCGTGGAGTGCGGGGCTGGTGTTTGGCTCGATCGCTGTTGGGATTGCAGCCCCCGAGGCAGCGTCCAACCACCCATCCTCGATCGGCGCAGTTGGCTCCGAATTAAGGGCCGAAGCCGATGCGGGTGCGGCCTCCAGGGCACTGTTCGGCGGCAGAGCTAGATCATGCTCGTCGTGACAGTGCGGCGTGCTCGGCAGTGGCTCGAATCCGTCAAAGATCAAGTCCCCGCGAATGTCAGCCGTGTAGTTTAAACTTCCAAATCTGACCTGACGGCCAGGGGCATAGTTTTCGATCTGCTCCAGATGGCCAAGTGAATGGCCCGCAGTGCGAAGCCGCCGAAGACGAAGATCTGTCCGGGGAGGAAGGTCTCACCCTGAACTGCATCGCTATTGATGATCATAGGAGCCATCAAGCCTAGCGGCGATGACACAGAGGAACTCTCAATGAAAGCACCAATGTCGGTGTCAAAACCGGCGGATCTTGGGTAGGGGGTCCCGAACTGTGCGTCTAGGCCGGATGGTAACAGGAGGCAAGGGACACGAAGTTTTACCCAGGTTCGGGCCCTCTTGATGGAGGTAAAACCCTACGTCCTGCTTGATTAATATTGATGATATGGGTAGTACAAGAGTAGATCTACCACGAGATCGGAAAGGCTAAACCCTAGAAGCTAGCCTATGGTATGATTGTTGTTCTGTATGTTGTCCTACGGACTAAAACCCTCTGGTTTATATAGACACCGGAGAGGGTTAGGGTTACACAAAGTCGGTTACAATGGTAGGAGATCTACATATCCGTATCGCCAAGCTTGCCTTCCATGCCAAGGAAAGTCCCTTCCGGACATGGGACGAAGTCTTCAATCTTGTATCTTCATAGTCCAGGAGTCCGGCTGAAGGTATAGTCCGGCCATCCGGACACCCCCTAATCCAGGACTCCCTCACCTGGGACTATGATCCTCGGTTTGCCGCCGTTCTCGACGACAACCAGAGTCTCAGGGGCTACTATCTGCATAGGGCACACCTAACGTGTGCGATACTATAAAAAACATACACTATTTCACGTACCTCAAAGCCTTTCAGTAGACTCATAAAAGCTTCATGCAATCCGCTTTCAGCGGATGAAATCTTTTCAATTACCGTACCCATTAGCGTATGACGCGCTTCTGAGACAGCCGCTTGCCCCAGAAGGTCCTTCAGTGCGTTCGACCGCACACGGTACGGTCCCGGACTCTTGCTGTCGCTCTCCTTAGGAGCCGGATACTGAGGATTTCAGGTAGCCAAAGGGTTATCCTCTGGCCTTGGCGGATCAGGAGATACCCTCCGCGACGACACTTCAGCGTCGCCCTCCTCATGAGGCGGGGTGTCAGGTGTAACATCCCAAATTTTCAATTTGGAATGTTATACATTAGATCATCATTGCATATCATATTTTATTTGCTTTTGGTTTTGATCCTAGAAATTCTACGCAACTCAAGGACCCACGGAGAGAGTTGGGGATTTAGTTATTTTCATATTTGAGTTTTCTAAATTCTGAGAATAGGATCATTTGATTTTAATTACTTTATCATCAATTATTTCTATTACAAAAATATGAGAGAGGAAATAAAATGACTTTCCCAAAATAAAGAAATATTGAGGATTTAATAATAAAATCAAATAAGATTTTATTTCAGAGTTTTTCGTTATTTTATTTGAATTTAGGAAAAATGTGCGTTTTCCAAAATTTCATTTAGGCCCCAAATAAATGTTCACCTGGTGCGGCTTGATTTTAGAAGCCCGGGAAAATTTATTTCGGGATTTTTGGAGTCTGTTTAGTATTTTTTTTTGTTTTTCTGCGCGGAATAATTTTTAAAAAAATGAAACCGACCTATGGGCCATGTTAGGCCCCGACTCCTTCGAGGCCGGCCTTTATAAGCCGGGGCACCCGACCCCCACAGCCCACCGAGCCGCCGCTGCCGCCCAAACCCTAGCACCGCCGCCGCCGCCGCCACCCGTGCCGTCGTCGCCACCGCCGCCGACCGCCGCCGCCGCCGACCGCCCCGCGCCACCGCCGCCGACCGCCGGAGCCCCGCCGCCGCCGCCGGAATCTCGTCGGAGTTGTCGATAGATTTTTTTAGACGCCGGTTTTTTAGAAAACCGTTCGGTTTTTCCGACGGTTTTGTCATTTTTTTAGTTTCGGTTTTTTTAAATAGATCGGTTTTTCTGATTTATTTAATTAGCGAGCGTTCGTCCGTTCGTTCGTTCTAGCGAACGTTCGTCGTTTTTCTTTTTCTCGGATTAAATCCACGGTTTTTTTGATCGCGATTCCTGATCCGATTTTCGTTTTAGTATAACTTTTCGCTCATTTATCGGAATCAGGCGATTCAAGCGCCTGGAGTTTCGTCTCGACACCCTCTATCCGTTTAACCAACTTAAACAAGTTTTTTCCACTGTAAAAATTGCACTAGATCCAGAATAGTAAACGAAGCCTGTTTCTTTTGCCATTTGACTTTCGTTGCTTCGTCTGATTTGATTTTTTTGCAAACTGGAGTTTTTAAGTTGAACCTCCTGGTTAGATCTCTTAATTGAGTTTTACCTGTGCATTAGATGAATACTTATTGTATGCTTGTTTGTTTGTCTGCGATAGAATACCCGGAGTGCGCCGCCTGTTACTTCAAATCTCTAGGTTTCACAGATCATCAGCAAGGCAAGTAACACTTTGATCATACCTCCTACTACCCAATTTTATTGCATTAGATCAATCCTCAAACATTGCATGATTAGGATCTAATTAAATTGTGGGATGGGAAGTAGTTGAGGTAGTACCTATTACCTGTTTATTATTAAACCTTTACGAGTTACTTCTACGTTTGCCTATTGTGCCATGCTATGCTAGTAGACGTGGATTGGGTGAGTGATATCCATGACAGATATGAGTTGGTTAATTAATGGTTTATCTAAGGTGGCAACTTAAACACACATCTGGGTGTATTGAGGTACCTGGGTATTCCAGGATTGCCTGTTTTTCTTTATGGACCGCCACCCAGGCCCAAAGGGATCATGAGATTTTTCATACTAGAAACTTCCGTGTGCAGCCACAAGCTATTATGGGCTCTAGCATAGTTGATTAAGTCGTGCGAACTCTTACAGGGTAGACTAACAGATGTACGGGAAAGTAGGTGTAACGGTCTATCCATCATAAGGTGCTAGCGCTTCTGAAAGACTGTGTCTCGGTCATCCGTCTTCTCAAACACCATGTAGTGCGAGAAACCAAACGGAGGTGATCGAGTCTTGTGGGGAAAAGTGCGCAAACCTCTGCAGAGTGTATAAACTAATCATGGTTAGCCGTGTCCCTAGTTATGGACATCTTGAGTATCTAGTACTTGGATTATCATGTGAATCTCAACATGTTACTCTAAAATTTAATTTTGTTGGGTTTTGTTTAATGATGATGCTTAATTGGGATTGAGGATGCTGTCAACCATTCTCAATGTTTAACAACTACCATGATAGTTAAATAAAATTTATTCCTTTGCAGTAGGGAAAAATTGGCTTTACGCAAAACTGTAACCATAGAGCTTTCCACCAGCCAAATATGCATATAGTATAGCTGTTTCATTCCATTACTCTCTATGTGTTACCTTGCCAGCATATTCCATGTCCTGACCCGTTTCGGGCTGCAACGTTAATGTTGCAGACTTTTTAGACGACGATTAAGGAGTTTTTAGGTCGTGGTTCTATACTCAGTGATGTCGTTGGAGTTGATGGACTCACTTATCTTCCAAGCCTTCCGGTGTTATCGTTATTACATGGCCTTAAGCCATATTTATTGTAATAAGTTCTTTATTGAGACACTCGATGTAATAAGTGTGTGATTTCTACTCTATTATAAATCCTTCAAGTACTGTGTGGTGTCAGCATTACTGATCCAGGGATGACACCTGAGCACAGAGATCATACCGTTTGAGGTCTGGTCGCTACAGAGATGGTATCAGAGCACACGCTGACTGTAGGACACGACCACTAAGCTAAAGACCTAGATCACTATTCACTCTCTTCTCTTCTGACCTCTCAACTTTTCTACTCTTTAGGATGGCGGATGCAAGGACAAGTTCACGCAACCGGATGAAGATACACCCTTTGGACGTCACTTGAAGGAAGTCACTAGGTACCTAAACATAGGAGTACCAAGCTTCACCGGAACCTACAACGCCACTTTACCTGAAGAAGAGCGCTGGATGATTCAAGTTTAAGTTCCAGGAAGGATGTTCATGCCAGTCACTGAGCCCATAGAGTTTTCTTTTGATGCACCAACTTGGAGTCTAGGAAAGAGCATGGCAGCTCACATCGCCATGGGACGCATTTGAGAAGTCTACCGCAATGATCTCAAGGATACTATCTACCAGATTTGTGGGCGCCGAGATGAGCACTGGGAGATGATCAGCACCAGAAGGGATAGATCAATTGCAGCTTTTATCCAGGAGTTAAACCAGCATATTCGACGACAGGAGAACCAGATGTGCGCCGACATGATAAACCTAAAGAAGGCTAGGACAAGAATCAAAGAACTGGAGGAAGAACTCAAGGCTACACGAGAAGATTATGAAGAAGAAATTGAAGTATTGGGGGAGAAGAATGACGATCTGATCAAGAAGATTGGGATATTTATGGGAGGCCCTACTGAAGGAAATATGCCCTAGAGGCAATAATAAAGTTATTATTTATTTCCTTATATCATGATAAATGTTTATTATTCATGCTAGAATTGTATTAACCGGAAACATAATACATGTGTGAATACATAGACAAGCAGAGTGTCACTAGTATGCCTCTACTTGACTAGCTTGTTAATCAAAGATGGTTATGTTTCCTAACCATGAACAAAGTGTTGTTATTTGATTAACGAGGTCACATCATTAGTTGAATGATCTGATTGACATGACCCATTCCATTAGCTTAGCACCCGATCGTTTAGTATGTTGCTATTGCTTTCTTCATGACTTATACATGTTCCTATGACTATGAGATTATGCAACTCCCATTTGCCGGAGGAACACTTTGGGTGCTACCAAACGTCACAACGTAACTGGGTGATTATAAAGGAGCATTACAGGTGTCTCCAAAGGTACATGTTGGGTTGGCGTATTTCGAGATTAGAATTTGTCACTCCGATTGTCGGAGAGGTATCTCTGGGCCCTCTCGGTAATGCACATCACATAAGCCTTGCAAGAATTACAACTAATATGTTAGTTGTGAGATGATGTATTACGGAACGAGTAAAGAGACTTGCCGGTAACGAGACTGAACTAGGTATTGGATACCAACGATCGAATCTCGGGTAAGTAACATACCGATGACAAAGGGAACAACGTATGTTGTTATGCGGTCTGACCGATAAAGATCTTCGTAGAATATGTAGGAGCCAATATGGGCATCCAGGTCCCGCTATTGGTTATTGACCGGAGATGTGTCTTAGTCATGTCTGCATTGTTCTCGAACCGTAGGGTCCGCACGCTTAACGTTACGATGAAAGTTATTATGAGTTTATGCATTTTGATGTACCGAAGTTAGTTCAGAGTCCCGGATGTGATCACGGACATGACGAGGAGTCTCGAAATGGTCGAGACATAAAGATTGATATATTGGAAGCCTATGTTTGGATATCGGAAGTGTTTCGGGTGAAATCGAGATTTTACCGGAGTACCGGGAGGTTACCGGAACCCCCCGGGAGCTATATGGGCCTTAGTGGGCTTTAGTGGAAAGGAGAAAGGGGCAGACCAAGGTGGGCCGCGTGCCTCCCCCCTCCCCTAGTCCTATTAGGACAAGGAGAGGTGGCCGGCCCCCCTCTCTCTCTTTCCCCCTCGGGGAATCCTATTCCAACTAGGATTGGGGGGGGGGGGAGAGTCCTACTCCCGATAGGAGTAGGACTCCTCCTGCGCCCTCCTCCTGGCCGGCCGCCCCCGCCCCCTTGGATCCTTTATATACGGGGCAGGGGGCACCTCTAGACACACAAGTTGATCCTTGAGATCATTCCTTAGCCGTGTGCGGTGCCCCCTGCCACCATATTCCACCTCGATCATATTGTAGCGGTGCTTAGGAGAAGCCCTGCGACGGTAGAACATCAAGATCGTCACCACGCCGTCATGCTGACGGAACTCCTCCCCGACGCTTTGCTGGATCGGAGCTCGGGGATCGTCATCGAGCTGTACGTGTACTAAGAACTCGGAGGTGCCGGAGTAACGGTGCTTGGATCGGTCGGATCGGGAAGACGTACGACTACTTCCTCTACGTTACGTCAACGCTTCCGCAGTCGGTCTGCGTGGGTACGTAGACAACACTCTCCCCTCTCGTTGCTATGCATCACCATGATCTTGCGTGTGCGTAGGAAATTTTTTGAAATTACTGCGTTCCCCAACAGTGGCATCCGAGCCAGGTTTTATGGTTTGATGTTATATGCACGAGTAGAACACAAGTGAGTTGTGGGCGATATAAGTCATACTGCCTACCAGCATGTCATACTTTGGTTCGGCGGTATTGTTGGACGAGACGACCCGGACCAACATTACGCGTACGCTTACGCGAGACCGGTTCTCCCGACATGCTTTGCACATAGGTGGCATGCGGGCGACTGTCTCTCCAACTTTAGTTGAACCGAGTGTGGCTACGCCCGGTCCTTGCGAAGGTTAAAACGGAGTCTATTTGACAAACTATCGTTGTGGTTTTGATGCGTAGGTGAGATTGGTTCTTACTTAAGCCCGTAGCAGCCACGTAAAACTTGCAACAACAAAGTAGAGGACGTCTAACTTGTTTTTGCAGGGCATGTTGTGATGTGATATGGCCAAGACATGATGCTAAATTTTATTGTATGAGATGATCATGTTTTGTAACCGAGTTATCGGCAACTGGCAGGAGCCATATGGTTGTCGCTTTATTGTATGCAATGCAATCGCGATGTAATGCTTTGCTTTATTACTAAGCGGTAGTGATAGTCGTAGAAGCATAAGATTGGCGAGACGACAACGATGCTACGATGGAGATCAAGGTGTCGCGCCGGTGACGATGGTGATCATGACGGTGCTTCGGAGATGGAGATCACAGGCACAAGATGATGATGGCCATATCATATCACTTATATTGATTGCATGTGATGTTTATCTTTTATGCATCTTATCTTGCTTTGATTGGCGGTAGCATTATAAGATGATCTCTCACTAAATTATCAAGAAGTGTTCTCCCTGAGTATGCACCATTGCGAAAGTTCTTCGTGCTGAGACACCACGTGATGATCGGGTGTGATAGGCTCTACGTTCAAATACAACGGGTGCAAAACAGTTGCACACGCGGAATACTCAGGTTATACTTGACGAGCCAAGCATATACAGATATGGCCTCGGAACACGGAGACCGAAAGGTCGAGCGTGAATCATATAGTAGATATGATCAACATAGTGATGTTCACCAATGAAACTACTCCATCTCACGTGATGATCGGACATGGTTTAGTTGATTTGGATCACGTGATCACTTAGAGGATTAGAGGGATGTCTATCTAAGTGGGAGTTCTTAAGTAATATGATTAATTGAACTTAAATTTATCATGAACTTAGTCCCTGATAGTATCTTGCTTGTTTATGTTGATTATAGATAAATGGCTTGTGCTGTTGTTCCGTTGAATTTTAATGCGTTCCTTGAGAAAGCAAAGTTGAAAGATGATGGTAGCAATTACACGGACTGGGTCCGTAACTTGAGGATTATCCTCATTGCGGCACAGAAGAATTACGTCCTGGAAGCACCGCTGGGTGCCAGGCCTGCTGCTGGAGCAACACCAGAACGTCTGGCAGAGCAAAGCTGATGACTACTTGATAGTTCAGTGTGCCATGCTTTACGGCTTAGAATCGGGACTTCAACGACGTTTTGAACGTCATGGAGCATATGAGATGTTCCAGGAGTTGAAGTTAATATTTCAAGCAAATGCCCGGATTGAGAGATATGAAGTCTCCAATAAGTTCTATAGCTGCAAGATGGAGGAGAACAGTTCTGTCAGTGAGAATATACTCAAAATGTCTGGGTATAATAATCACTTGATTCAATTGGGAGTTAATCTTCCAGATGATTGCGTCATTAACAAAATTCTCCAATCACTGCCACCAAGCTACAAGAGCTTCGTGATGAACTATAATATGCAAGGGATGAACAAGACTATTCCCGAGCTCTTCGCAATGCTGAAAGCTGCGGAGGTAGAAATCAAGAAGGAGCATCAAGTGTTGATGGTCAATAAGACCAATAGTTTCAAGAAAAAGGGCAAAGGGAAGAAGAAGGGGAACTTCAAGAAGAACGGCAAGCAAGTTGCCGCTCAAGAGAAGAAACCCAAGTCTGGACCTAAGCCTGAAACTGAGTGCTTCTACTGCAAGCAGACTGGTCACTGGAAGCGGAACTGTCCCAAGTATTTGGTGGATAAGAAGGATGGCAAGGTGAACAAAGGTATATGTGATATACATGTTATTGATGTGTACCTTACCAATGCTCGCAGTAGCACCTGGGTATTTGATACTGGTTCTGTTGCTAATATTTGCAACTCGAAATAGGGATTACGGATTAAGCGAAGATTGGCTAAGGATGAGGTGACGATGCGCGTGGGAAACGGTTCCAAAGTCGATGTGATCGCGGTCGGCACGCTACCTCTACATCTACCTTCGGGATTAGTATTAGACCTAAATAATTGTTATTCGGTGCCAGCGTTGAGCATGAACATTATATCTGGATCTTGTTTAATGCGAGACGGTTATTCATTTAAATCAGAGAATAATGGTTGTTCTATTTATATGAGTAATATCTTTTATGGTCATGCACCCTTGAAGAGTGGTCTATTCTTATTGAATCTCGATAGTAGTAATACACATATTCATAATGTTGAAGCCAAAAGATGCAGAGTTGATAATGATAGTGCGACTTATTTGTGGCACTGCCGTTTAGGTCATATCGGGTAAAGCGCATGAAGAAACTCCATACTGATGGACTTTTGGAACCACTTGATTATGAATCACTTGGTACTTGCGAACCGTGCCTCATGGGCAAGATGACTAAAACACCATTCTCCGGTACTATGGAGAGAGCAACAGATTTGTTGGAAATCGTACATACAGATGTATGTGGTCCGATGAATATTAGGCTCGTGGCGGATATCGTTATTTTCTCACCTTCACAGATGACTTAAGCAGATATGGGTATATCTACTTAATGAAACACAAGTCTGAAACATTTGAAAAGTTCAAAGAATTTTAGAGTGAAGTTGAAAATCATCGTAACAAGAAAATAAAGTTTCTATGATCTGATCGTGGAGGAGAATATTTGAGTTACGAGTTTGGTGTACATTTGAAAAATTGTGGAATAGTTTCGCAACTCACGCCACCCGGAACACCACAGCGTAATGGTGTGTCCAAACTTCGTAATCGTACTTTACTAGATATGGTGCGATCTATGATGTCTCTTATTGATTTACCGCTATCGTTTTGGGGATACGCTCTAGAGACGACCGCATTCACGTTAAATAGGGCACCATCAAAATCCGTTGAGACGACGCCTTGTGAACTGTGGTTTGGCAAGAAACCAAAGTTGTCGTTTCTGAAAGTTTGGGGCTGCGATGCTTATGTGAAAAAGCTTCAACCTGATAAGCTCGAACCCAAATCGGAGAAATGTGTCTTCATAGGATATCCAAAGGAAACTATTGGATACACCTTCTATCACAGATCCGAAGGCAAGACTTTTGTTGCTAAATTCGGAAACTTTCTAGAGAAGGAGTTTCTCTCGAAAGAAGTGAGTGGGAGGAAAGTAGAACTTGACGAGGTAACTGTACCTGCTCCCTTACTGGAAAGTAGTACATCACAGAAAACTGTTTCAGTGACACCTACACCAGTTAGTGAAGAAGCTAATGATAATGATCATGAAACTTCAGATCAAGATACTACTGAACCTCGTAGATCAACCAAAGTGAGATCCGCGCCAGAGTGCTACGGTAATCCTGTTCTGGAAGTCATGCTACTAGATCATGATGAACCTACAAACTATGAAGAAGCGATGGTGAGCCCAGATTCCGCAAAATGGCTTGAAGCCATGAAATCTGAGATGGGATCCATGTATGAGAACAAAGTATGGACTTTGGTTGACTTGCCCGATGATCGGCAAGCGATTGAGAATAAATGGATCTTCAAGAAGAAGACTGACGCTGACGGTAATGTTACTGTCTACAAAGCTCGACTTGTCGCAAAAGGTTTTCGACAAGTTCAAGGGGTTGACTATGATGAGACCTTCTCACCCGTAGCGATGCTTAAGTCTGTCCGAATCATGTTAGCAATTGCCGCATTTTATGATTATGAAATTTGGCAAATGGATGTCAAAACTGCATTCCTGAATGGATTTCTGGAAGAAGAGTTGTATATGATGCAACCAGAAGGTTTTGTCGATTCAAAGGGAGCTAACAAAGTGTGCAAGCTCCAGCGATCCATTTATGGACTAGTGCAAGCCTCTCAGAGCTGGAATAAACGCTTTGATAGTGTGATCAAAGCATTTGGTTTTATACAGACTTTCGGAGAAGCCTGTATTTACAAGAAAGTGAGTGGGAGCTCTGTAGCATTTCTGATATTATATGTTGATGACATATTACTAATTGGAAATGATATAGAATTTCTGGATAGCATAAAGGGATACTTGAATAAGAGTTTTTCAATGAAAGACCTCGGTGAAGCTGCTTACATATTAGGCATAAAGATCTATAGAGATAGATCAAGACGCTTAATTGGACTTTCAGAAAGCACATACCTTGACAAAATTTTGAAGAAGTTCAAAATGGATCAAGCAAAGAAAGGGTTCTTGCCTGTGTTACAAGGTGTGAAGTTGAGTCAGACTCAATGCCCGACCACTGCAGAAGATAGAGAGAAAATGAAAGATGTTCCCTATGCTTCAGCCATAGCCTCTATCATGTATGCAATGCTGTGTACCAGACCTGATGTGTGCCTTGTTATAAGTTTAGCAGGGAGGTACCAAAGTAATCCAGGAATGGATCACTGGACAGCGGTCAAGAACATCCTGAAATACCTGAAAAGGACTAAGGATATGTTTCTCGTATATGGAGGTGACAAAGAGCTCATCATAAAAGGTTACATTGATGCGAGCTTTGACACTGATCCGGACGATTCTAAATCGCAAACCGGATACGTGTTTACATTAAACGGTGGAGCTGTCAGTTGGTGCAGTTCTAAACAAAGCGTCGTAGCGGGATCTACATGTGAAGCGGAGTACATAGTTGCTTCGGAAGCAGCGAACGAAGGAGTCTGGATGAAGGAGTTCATATCCGATCTAGGTGTCATACCTAGTGCATCGGGTCCAATGAAAATCTTTTGTGACAATACTGGTGCAATTGCCTTGGCAAAGGAATCCAGATTTCACAAGAGAACCAAGCACATCAAGAGACGCTTCAATTCCATCCGGGTTCTAGTCCAGGTGGGAGACATAGAGATTTGCAAGATACATACGGATCTGAATGTTGCAGATCCGTTGACTAAGCCTCTTCCACGAGCAAAACATGATCAGCACCAAGGCTCCATGGGTGTTAGAATCATTACTATGTAATCTAGATTATTGACTCTAGTGCAAGTGGGAAACTGAAGGAAATATGCCCTAGAGGCAATAATAAAGTTATTATTTATTTCCTTATATCATGATAAATGTTTATTATTCATGCTAGAATTGTATTAACCGAAAACATAATACATGTGTGAATACATAGACAAACAGAGTGTCACTAGTATGCCTCTACTTGACTAGCTCGTTAATCAAAGATGGTTATGTTTCCTAACCATGAACAAAGTGTTGTTATTTTATTAACGAGGTCACATCATTAGTTGAATGATCTGATTGACATGACCCATTCCATTAGCTTAGCACCCGATCGTTTAGTATGTTGCTATTGCTTTCTTCATGACTTATACATGTTCCTATGACTATGAGATTATGCAACTCCCATTTGCCGGAGGAACACTTTGGGTGCTACCAAACGTCACAACATAACTGGGTGATTATAAAGGAGCATTACAGGTGTCTCCAAAGGTACATGTTGGGTTGGCGTATTTCGAGATTAGAATTTGTCACTCTGATTGTCGGAGAGGTATCTCTGGGCCCTCTCGGTAATGCACATCACATAAGCCTTGCAAGCATTACAACTAATATGTTAGTTGTGAGATGATGTATTACGGAACGAGTAAAGAGACTTGCCGGTAACGAGACTGAACTAGGTATTGGATACCAATGATCGAATCTCGGGTAAGTAACATACCGATGACAAAGGGAACAACGTATGTTGTTATGCGGTCTGACCGATAAAGATCTTCGTAGAATATGTAGGAGCCAATATGGGCATCCAGGTCCCGCTATTGGTTATTGACCGGAGATGTGTCTCAGTCAGGTCTGCATTGTTCTCGAACCGTAGGGTCCGCACGCTTAACGTTACGATGACAGGTATTATGAGTTTATGCATTTTGATGTACCAAAGTTAGTTCGGAGTCCCGGATGTGATCACGGACATGACGAGGAGTCTCGAAATGGTCGAGACATAAAGATTGATATATTGGAAGCCTATGTTTGGATATCGGAAGTGTTCCGGGTGAAATCGAGATTTTACCGGAGTACCGGGAGGTTACCGGAACCCCCCAGGAGCTATATGGGCCTTAGTGGGCCGCCCAAGGTGGGCCGCGCGCCTCCCCCCTCCCCTAGTCCTATTAGGACAAGGAGAGGTGGCCGGCCCCCCTCTCTCTCTTTCCCCCTCGGGGAATCCTATTCCAACTAGGATTGGGGGGGGGGAGTCCTACTCCCGATAGGAGTAGGACTCCTCCTGCGCCCTCCTCCTGGCCGGCCGCCCCCTCCCCCTTGGATCCTTTATATACGGGGGCAGGGGGGCACCTCTAGACACACAAGTTGATCCTTGAGATCGTTCCTTAGCCGTGTGCGGTGCCCCCTGCCACCATATTCCACCTCGATCATATTGTAGCGGTGCTTAGGCGAAGCCCTGCGACGGTAGAACATCAAGATCGTCACCACGCCGTCGTGCTGACGGAACTCCTCCCCGACGCTTTGCTGGATCGGAGCCCGGGGATCGTCATCGAGCTGTACGTGTGCTAAGAACTCGGAGGTGCCGGAGTAACGGTGCTTGGATCGGTCGGATCTGGAAGACGTACGACTACTTCCTCTACGTTACGTCAACGCTTCCGCAGTCGGTCTGCGTGGGTACGTAGACAACACTCTCCCCTCTCGTTGCTATGCATCACCATGATCTTGCGTGTGCGTGGGAAATTTTTTGAAATTACTGCGTTCCCCAACACCTACACCAGTAGATGAAGACGAAGAACCCATGGAGATTCGCCCGGAAGACTACATCATCATCGACGACACCGACTCGGACCCAGATGATAGCGATGATGACTATGTTGATGAAGCCGGAGCAGATATCATGGAGTCTGTAACCGGAGAATATTTCTAGTAGACCACCTCATCAGTAGTAGTAGTCCACCATGTAAATACAGTAGTCCGAGCACTTTTGCGATGGTTAGATCGATTGTATGCCCTTGTTTGATTGAATGAAGTGAATTGTTTGCTTTTGCCTCATGTGCATATGGGTAGTGTTTTCTCTTTAGACCCCCTCTATTCTTAAACCTCATTTTTTCTAAACCCTCAGATGCCTCTGAGACATGACCCCGGATTTACCTTTCCACCGGAGCTCACCCAGTTGATTTAGCAGCAGAAACATTGATGCAGTTGCTAGTCCAGAATCAGAATCAGGGGAACAACAACAACAACCCACCACCACCACCACCTGTTGATCACTTAGCCCGTTTTCTTAGGCTGAATCCGCCGGTGTTTTCTAGTAGCACCGAGCCGATAGTAGCAGATGATTGGCTCCGCAAGACAGCTAGAGAGTTGACCACAGCAGGATGCACAAATGCGGAGAAGGTGAAGTTTGCTGCACATCAACTAGAGGGACCCACAGCATCATGGTGGGAGAATTTCACAGCCACTTTCCCTGTCGACACTGTCACGTGGGACCAGTTTCAGTAGGCTTTTCGTACTGCCCATGTTTCAGCAGGAGCTATGGCCATGAAGAAGCGTGAGTTTCGCAACTTGCGCCAAGGAGGACGGACAGTTGGCCAGTATGTGGAGGACGAGTTGAGCATGCAGTTGATGATAGCAACCTTCAACAACTACCAGGAGTTGGTAGACCATGCTCTTATGATTGAAGGCAAGCAACAACAAATTGAGAACCGCAAGAGGAAGTATGGACAAGGGAAGTACAATTCTGGAGCTCAGCAGAAGCCACGTTTTACCCCTAGATCGGGAGGACATTTTCAGCATACCCATGGAGGAGGTAGCTCGCACAATCACAACGGCACCAAGAATGGTAATGGTAATGGAGGAAGCAACGGCCAGAACCGTACCAACCCATCAACCCCAGCCAAGAAAGACCTGAGCCAAGTCACTTGTTTTTAGTGCCAGAAGACTGGACATTATGCCAATGAATGTCCTGAAGGCCAGAATGGCAATGGAAGCTCTGGGAAGAAGCCGAACCCTTTCAACAAGGGACAGGTGAACCACGTTAACGTGGAGGAGGTTGAAGAGCAGCCGGATGCCGTAATCAGTAGGTTGTTGGTTAAGTCATTTACTACACTCGTTATTTTTGATATTGGTGCATCGCATTCATACATATCAAGGGGATTTGTCGATAAGTATAACTTGCCCACTAAGGTTCTTAGAACACCTATGCTAGTAAGCTCACCAGGAGCGGAGTATATGGCCAGTCAAGGATGTTTTCAAGTGCCATTGAGTATAGGTAGGCATGTGTTTCCCTCGGATCTAATCATTTTGGACTATGGACTATGAGGTGTATTGCGACGCTTCACGTCGGGGACTTGGAGCAGTGCTTATGCAGGAAGGGAGAGTTGTTTCATATGCCTCAAGATAGCTTAAACCGCACGAATTGAATTATGCCACGCATGATTTGGAGTTAGCAGACGTAGTGCATGCATTGAAAACATGGAGACATTTCCTCATTGGAAATCATTGTGAGGTGTACACGGATCACAAGAGTTTGAAATACATTTTCACGCAGAAGGAGTTAAACCTCAGACAAAGGAGATGGTTGGAGCTCATCAAGGATTATGATATGAGATTGCATTACCATCCCGGAAAGGCTAATGTAGTAGCTGACGCATTGAGCCGTAAGAGCCATGTTAATACACTAACGACGGGAGAAATACCAAAGGAGTTAGCCGAAAATCTTCGTGAGCTATGTTTGGAAATAGTTCCGAGAGGCTATGTAGCAGCATTGGAGATTCAGTCAACTTTGATGGATAGAATCAGAGAAGCCCAGAAGACTCACAAGGAGATTGCCTCTACAAAGGAGAAAATGAGCGAAGGGAAGGCTAAAGGATTTCGTGAGTATGAGCACGACACCCTATGGTTTGAAGACCGTGTTTATGTGCCCAATGACCCGGAGATCAGGAGGTTGATTCTGCAAGAGGCACATGATTCACCGTATTCGATTCACCCAGGAAATACCAAGATGTATTTGGATTTGAAGGATATCTTCTGGTGGACCGGAATGAAGAAAGACATTGCGGAGTATGTAGCAGTTTGTGATGTATATCAGAGAGTAAAAGCAGAGCATCAGAAGCCAGCAGGATTGCTACAACCATTGCCGATACCCGAATGGAAGTGGGATAAGTTAGGCATGGATTTTATCACGGGATTACCCACGACTCGTTCAGGCTATGACTCGATTTGGGTTGTAGTCGATCGTTTGACGAAAGTAGCTCATTTCATCCCGGTAAAGACCACTTACACCAGTGCTAAGTTGGCAAAGATATACATGACCAGGATTGTATGCTTACATGGAGTTCTGAGGAGTATAGTGTTAGATAGAGGAACCCAGTTTACCTCAAAGTTCTGGAATCAGTTGCACGAAACTTTGGGAACCAGACTAGAATTCAGCACAGCTTTTCATCCACAGACAGATGGACAGACCGAGAGAGTCAATCAGATTTTGGAGGACATGCTGAGAGCTTGTGCGCTAGATTATGGATCTAGTTGGGACGAGAATTTGCCGTATGCCGAGTTCTCTTACAACAACAGCTATCAATCCAGTTTAAAGATGGCCCCTTTCGAGGCCTTGTACGGAAGAAGGTGCAGGACACCATTGTCGTGGGATGAAGTTGGAGACCGCCAGTTGTTTGGACCTGATTTGATTAAGGAGTCTGAACAGAAGGCGAAATTGATTCGTGACAGGCTCAAGGTAGCCCAGTCCAGGCAAAAGAGTTATGCAGATTCTAAACGCAAGGAGACAGTTTACGAAGTTGGAGATAGAGTTTATCTTTGAGTATCCCCACTTCGAGGAACAAAGCGCTTTGGTGTTAAGGGAAAGTTAGCGCCACGTTTTGTAGGACCATACCGAGTATTGGAACGTATGGGAGAAGTGGCCTACAAGTTGGAATTGCTTGAAGGATTGTTAGGAGTTCATGATGTGTTCCACGTTTCCCAGTTGAAGAAGTGCCATGCAGAGATGGCTGACATACCCTTGAGAGACACAGTACCACTGGAAGCAATTCAGTTGGACAATGATTTGACCTATGAGGAGAAACCGGTTAAGATTCTAGAGTATGCCAGTCGAGTCACCCACAGCAAGGTTATCAAGTTTTGCAAGGTTCAGTGGAGCCACCACACGGAGGATG
The DNA here is from genome assembly GCF_003073215.2 of Triticum urartu. NCBI lineage: Eukaryota > Viridiplantae > Streptophyta > Magnoliopsida > Poales > Poaceae > Triticum > Triticum urartu. Next base: position 1,223,251 of record NC_053025.1, read on the forward strand.
AAGCCACCTGGGAGCGAGAGGAAGATTTGCTCAAGGACCACCCTCACCTATTTTCTAGCCAACCCGAATCTCGAGGGCGAGATTCATCTTAAGGGGGGTAGGTTTGTAACATCCCAAATTTTCAATTTGGAATGTTATACATTAGATCATCATTGCATATCATATTTTATTTGCTTTTGGTTTTGATCCTAGAAATTCTATGCAACTCAAGGACCCACGAAGAGAGTTGGGGATTTCGTTATTTTCATATTTGAGTTTTCTCAAATTCTAAGAATAGGATCATTTTATTTTAATTATTTTATCATCAATTATTTCTATTACAAAAATATGAGAGAGGAAATAAAATGACTTTCCCAAAATAAAGAAATATTGAGGATTTAATAATAAAATCAAATAAGATTTTATTTCGGCATTTTTCATTATTTTATTTGAATTTAGGAAAAATGTGCATTTTTCAAAATTGCATTTAGGCCCCAAATAAATGTTCACCTGGTGCGGCTTGATTTTAGAAGCCCGGGAAAATTTATTTCCGGATTTTTGGAGTCCGTTTAGTATTTCTTTTATTTGTTTTTCTGCGCGGAATAATTAAAAAAACAAAACCGACCTACAGGTCGTGTTAGGCCCGGACTCCTCCGGGGCCGGCCTTTATAAGCCGGGGCACCCGACCCCCACAGCCCATCGAGCCGCCGCCGCCGCCCAAACCCGCCGCCGCCGCCACCCGCGCCACCGCCGACGCCGACTGCCCCGCGCCGCCGCCGCCGACTGCCGGAGCCCCGCCGCCGCCGCCGGAATCTCGCCGGAGTTGCCGATAGATTTTTTTTAGATGCTGGTTTTTTTTAGAAAACCGTTCGGTTTTTCCGACAGTTTTGTCGTTTTTTTAGTTTTGGTTTTTTTAAATAGATCGGTTTTTCTGATTTATTTAATTAGCGAGCGTTCATCCGTTCGTTCTAGCGAAGCGTTCGTCGTTTTTCTTTTTGTCGGATTAAACCCGTGATTTTTCTGCTCGCGATTCCTGATCCGATTTTCGTTTTAGTATAACTTTTCGCTCGTTTATCAGAATCAGGCAATTCAAGCGCCTGGAGTTTCGTCTCGAAACCCTCTATCCGTTTAACCAACTTAAACAAGTTTTTGCCACTGTAAAAATTACCCTAGATCCAGAATAGTAAACGAAGCCTGTTTTTTTTGCCATTTGACTTTTGTTGCTTCGTCTGATTTGATTCTTTTTGCAAACCGGAGTTCTTAAGTTGAACCTTCTGGTTAGATCTCTTATTTGAGTTTACCTGTGCATTAGATGAATACTTATTGTATGCTTGTTTGTTTGTCTGCGATAGAATACCCGGAGTGCGCCGCCTGTTACTTCGAATCTCTAGGTTTCGCGGATCATCAGCAAGGCAAGTAACACTTTGATCATACCTCCTACTACCCAATTTTATTGCATTAGATCAATCCTCAAACATTAGATCTAAGTAAATTGTGGCATGAGAAGTAGTTGAGGTAGTACCTATTACCTGTTTATTATTAAACCTTTGGGAGTTACTTCTACGTTTTCCTATTGTGCCATGCTATGCTAGTAGACGTGGATTGGGTGAGTGATATCCATGACAGATGTGAGTTGGTTAATTAATGGTTTATCTAAGGTGGCAACTTAAACACACATCTGGGTGTATTGAGGTACCTGGGTATTTCAGGATTGCCTGTTTTTCTTTATGGACCGCCACCCAGGCCCAAAGGGATCATGAGATTTTTCGTACTAGAAACTTCCGTGTGCAGCCACAAGCTATTATGGGCTCTAGCATAGTTGATTAAGTCGTGCGAACTCTTACAGGGTAGACTAGCAGATGTACGGGAGAGTAGGTGTAATGGTCTATCCATCGTAAGGTGCTAGCGCTTCTGAAAGACTGTGTCTCGGTCATCCGTCTTCTCAAACACCATGTAGTGCGAGAAACCAAACGGAGGCGATCGAGTCTTGTGGGGAAAAGTGCGCAAACCTCTGCAGAGTGTATAAACTAATCATGGTTTGTCGTGTCCCTGGTTATGGACATCTTGAGTATCTAGTACTTGGATTATCATGTGAATCTCAACATGTTACTCTAAAATTTAATTTTGTTAGGTTTTGTTTAATGATGATGCTTAATTGGGATTGAGGATGCTGTCAACCATTCTCAATGTTTAACAACTACCATGATAGTTAAATAAAATGTATTCCTTTGCAGTAGGGAAAAATTGGCTTTACGCAAAACTGTAACCATAGAGCTTTCCACCAGCCAAATATGCATATAGTATAGCTGTTTCATTCCATTACTCTCTATGTGTTACCTTGCCAGCATATTCCATGTGCTGACCCATTTCGGGCTGCAACGTTAATGTTGCAGACTTTTCAGACGACGATTAAGGAGTTTTTAGGTCGTGGTTCTATACTCAGTGATGCCGTTGGAGTTGATGGACTCACTTATCTTCCAAGCCTTCCGCTGTTATCGTTGTTAGATGGCCTTAAGCCATATTTATTGTAATAAGTTCTCTATTGAGACACTTGATGTAATAAGTGTGTGATTGCTACTCTGTTATAAATCCTTCAAGTGTTGTGTGGTGTCAGCATTACTGATCCAGGGATGACACCTGAGCACAGAGATCAGACCGTTTGAGTTCTGGTCGCTACATCAGGGGAAGGTGTTTCGCTCTCCATCATCTCCGGAAGAAGATCCCCCGAAGACGAACTCTGTCGAGAAGGGCTACGATCCGGACTACAATTTATAAGCATCGGTTATTGTCTTCGGAAGTAAGGTAGGATATTTTCACTATTAAGTACTTTTTGATTACTTACAGCTCGGTAGAGGGCTGATCCCCGCGCGGACATTGTGCGGCAAGAATACCCTCCGAGACAGGACCCTCTGGCGAAGATTTCTTCTCCCGTTTGTAAACCTTAGTTTCCGGATCTTCAGAGGTAGTCCTCTTCCTTCCCTGGGGAGAGGGAATGTCAGATTCTTCCCTGGTTATCCTCCCTCGCGGAGGCGCTCATTCCCCCGGCTGGGACAAGTAGCGAGTGAGGCCCTCTTTCGGCCTCTTTATTTCCCCCTTCATCTTCCTTTGAGGGCACTTGATAAGGCGCCGGCTCGAGCATTTTGTCTAGTACCGGATTGTCCAAGCCTTCAGGAAGGGGGGCCGAACACCTGATCATCTTTGCCTTTGTTATCCAGTCCTGGTCAAAGAGCGACTTTTTAGAATGATGTCATGATAAATAAAAGGACAGCGTGTTCGGCCATGGGATTACTTACTTGGGTATCGGGGCGGTTGTAGCTCAAACCCACATCTTCGGTGGTGTCCGGAAACTCTATTTGGGGTCCGAAGAACGATTTGTACATCTCTTCGAGCGTCATGCCGAGGAAGTGCTGAATAGCTCGCGGTCCTTCCGGGTTGAATTCCCACATACGGAGGGGCCGACGTTTGCAAGGCTGGACTCGACGAACTAGCATAACTTGCATTACCATAACCAGGCTGAAGTCTCTCTCAAAGAGATCTCAAATGCGGCTCTGCAATATTGGCACATCCTTTGCTAGACCCCAGCTCAGCCCCCTACTAATCCATGACATCAGTTGCGGTGGGGGCCTGAGCGAAAGGTAGGGGCTGCAACCCACTTGGCACTTCGGGGAGCTGTGATGTAAAACCACTCCCGCTGCCACAAACTGGACACCTCTGTGAAGGAACCCTCTGGCCATGGGACACCGGCGATTTTGCTTATTAAAGCCCCTCCGCACTCTATGTGCCGCCCCTCGATCATCTTCGGCTTCACATTGAAGGTCTTGAGCCACAGGCCGAAGTGAGGGGTAATGCGAAGGAAGGCCTCACATACGACAATAAACGACGAGATGTGAAGAAGGGAATCCGGGGCCAGATAGTGGAAATCCAGCCCATAATAGAACATAAGCCCCCTAACAAAGGGATCCAGAGCGAGGCCTAGTCCTCGGAGGAAGTGAGAGATGAACACGACACTCTCGGTGGGTTCGGGAGTAGGGATAACCTGCCTCGGGCAGGCAGCCTATGCAAAATTTCGGCGGTCAGATATCTGGCCTCTCTCAGCTTCTTGATGTCCTCCTCTGTGATGGAGGAAGGCATCCACCGACCTTGAAGGTTGGATCCGGACATGGTTGAAGGTCCGAAGCGACTGACCTGAGCCTTGGGTGTTGAAACTCGAGGCGGGGGAAGGATTCGATTGAGCACGAGGGGAAAAAAAGGACAGGCCTCGCCCTCTCTATAAAGAAGGTGAATATCAAGCGTCCTCCTTGTGGCCATTTGGGACTTGCCTAAGATCTAGGAGTCATACCAACATGCACGATTGGGTTACCCACGTCCGTATTGATGAGAATCCCGTAATAAGGGGGACACGATCTCTGCTTTGACAAGACGTGTCAGAAAAACCGCCTCGCAATATGCGCAGCGCTGGTTGAGAAAAATGGTTCAAATAAAGACAGAGCCATGGCATGATGTCGTGCTGTCAAAACGTGCCAGCAGATTAGACTTGTGGAAATATTATTCTCTCTACGATGGGGTGTGGAACTTGTTTTGCAGAGCCGGACACTATCCTTGTGTTCAAAAATCTTCCATGGAGTATTTGGAGAAGAACCCGCCTTGCAATGCCGAAGACAATACTGCGCGCCAGACTCATCGTCATTGAAGCCTGGTTCAGGGGCTACTGAGGGAGTCCTAGATTAGGGGGTCTCCGGACAGCCGGACTATATCCTTCGGCCCGACTGTTGGACTATGAAGATACAAGATTGAAGACTTTGTCCCGTGTCCGGATGGGACTCTCCTTGGCGTGGAAGGCAAGCTAGGCAATACGGATATGGGGATCTCCTCCCTTGTAACCGACCTTGTGTAACCCTAACCACCTCCGGTGTCTATATAAACCGGAGGGTTTAGTCCGTAGGACAACAGACAATCATACCATAGGCTAGCTTCTAGGGTTTAGCCTCTACGATCTCGTGGTAGATCAACTCTTGTAATACTCATATCATCAAGAACAATCAAGCAGGACGTAGGGTATTACCTCCATCAAGAGGGCCCGAACCTGGGTAAACATCTTGTCCCCTGCCTCCTGTTACCATCTGCCTTAGACGCACAGTTCGGGACCCCCTACCCGAGATCCGCCGGTTTTGACACCGACAGTAGGCACCCTTGTATAAACCACACATTGGTTTTATTTAGGGTGTGTTTTATTGAGGAACCAAATGGAATGAGACGGAATGTCATGGTTCCATTTCAAAGGAATGGTTTGGTTTTATTCCTGTGTTTAGTTGAACCTAAACATGGAATAGAATGGTCTTGTCATAGTGTTTGGCTGGAGAGGTAGAATGTGGCAATTTTGATTCAAGTCAACTCTTCAATGGACATGGTGAGATTACCTCTCATAATTAGATGTTGTACAATTAAACAATACAACCTTTGCATTTTCAACAATATGCTAAAAAACTTAGCAACATTTTAATTGTAACTACAACGCAAACAATTCACATAGCACACACACACAAGTAGTAACAAAGTACAATCATAACCAATACACTCGTAGTGTTGGGATGTCACATAGTACATGTAGATGAAAAACATGGGAACACCCATGCACGCTCTGTAAGTTCTACCATGATAGCATATAAGTCGTATGATCAAACTACTAGATAGGCACAAGGAGAATTCATTAAAAATGACAATATCGATATAATAATGTCACAAGATTGCAGATATAAATTGAATCCATGCTGCAATAAAAAAATAAATCCAATTGTGAATAGCACCAGATTTCAAAATTTGTTGTGGATAATAACATTGGTAGCGTAGGCACTTCCTTATGAGAAAGTGGATGAGGAAAATCTAGGGTGGTTGGGGTTGTATTGCTTAGGCACGTTTACTTCAATTTTTCAAGATTAGCACTAGTTGGTTATGTTTACTTCAACTAATCGACTAATAGATCAATTTTTATTTAGTGCATGCATTAGTTGAGTGATATTAGCAAGTAGGGTAGTTAACTTATAATTCCTATCTTATTTACTTAATCTCGTTTATGTAAAACATAATATTGCATTTGTAGTGGCGATGAGGGGAATTTTTCGTTGGCCTGGTTTGGGTGTGGCAACCAATTCTCTTGTATTGCTTAATTATCCCTGAACTAGCTACTCGCAGGCAGTGAAAATAATCATGATATCAACTTGAGGTTTTGTTTTTTAGGAAACCATGATTTGGAGAATATATCCAATCTTCAAATGATTAGAATGGTTCCAACTACAGAAATACAGTGGCAAATAATCATGAACCCTTTACATTTCTTACAATGTTGGCACGCTACAGCTGTCATGTCACAATCACTTCAAAGTTCAACATGGAGTATGTATGCAGTGAGAACAATTAATTGAAAGGAAAATAGGCAATGGTACCAGTGTTTGAACGATAGTATGCTCCTAGCTTCAAGATTGCAGCAAAAATAATCATGAAAATCCGAGCTTCTCTTAAACATTGAGGCAATATTAGTATCTCATGTAATAATATTTCACTTCCAACTGAAATTGGAGTATATATCAAGTGAATTTTAGGGAATATATCTAACATCACCAATGGTCTAATGATTCCAACCTAAAAAACACAGTGAAAATAATCAATAACTAACTAACACACTGTTGGGGAATGTTGTAATTTCAAAAAAATTCCTACGCACACGCAAGATCATGGTGATGCATAGCAACGAGAGGGGAGAGTATCGTCTATGTACCCTCGTAGACCATAAGCGGAAGCGTTATGAGAACGCGATTGATGTAGTCGAACGTCTTCACGATCTGACCGATCCAAGTACCGAACGCACGGCACCTCCGAGTTCAGCACACGTTCAGCTCGATGACGTCCCACGAACTCCGATCCAGCAGAGCTTCATGGGAGAGTTCCGTCAACACGACGGCGTGATGACGGTGATGATGTTGCTATCGACGCAGGGCTTCGCCTAAGCACCGCTACGATATGATCAAGGTTTATTATGATGGAGGGGGCACCGCACACGGCTTGAAACAATCAACTTGTGTGTTCTAGGTGCCCCCTGCCCCCGTATATAAAGGAGCAAAGGGGGAGGCCGGCCGGCCCTCCTAGGGCGTGCCAGGAGGAGGAATCCTCCTCCTAGTAGGAGTAGGAATTCCTACTCCTACTAGGAGGAGGAAAGGAAGGGGGAAGGGGAGAAGGAAGGAGAGGGAGGAAATGAGGAAAGGGCCCCCCCCCTAGTCCAATTCGGTTTGGGCTAGGGGGGCCGCGCGCCCTGCCTCCTCTCTTCCACCACTTGGCCCATGAGGCCCAATACTTCTTCCCCGTATTCCCGTAACTCTCCGGTACTCTGAAAAATACCTGAATCACTCGGGACCTTTCCGATGTCCGAATATAGTCGTCCAATATATCGATCTTTACGTCTCGACCATTTCGAGACTCCTCGTCATGTCTCCAATCTCATCTGGGACTCCGAACTATCTTAGGTATATCAAATCACATAAACTCATAATACAGATCGTTAAGCGTGCGGACCCTATGGGTTCGAGAACTATGTAGACATGATCGATACACGTCTCCGATCAATAACCAATAGTGGAACCTGGATGTTCATATTGGCTCCTACATATTCTACGAAGATCTTTATCAGTCAAACCGCATAACAACATACGTTGTTCCCTTTGTCATCGGTATGTTACTTGCCCGAGATTCGATCGTCGGTATCTCAATACCTAGTTCAATCTCGTTACCGGCAAGTCTCTTTACTCATTCCGTAATGCATCATCCCGCAACTAACTCATTAGTCACAATGCTTGCAAGGCTTATAGTGATGTGCATTATCGAGAGGGCCTAGAGATACCTCTCCGACAATCGGAGTGACAAATCCTATTTCGATCTATGCCAACTCAATGAACACCATCGGAGACACCTGTAGAGCATCTTTATAATCACCCAGTTACGTTGTGACGTTTGGTAGCACATAAAGTGTTCTTCCGGTATTCGGGAGTTGCATAATCTCATAGTCATAGGAACATGTATAAGTCATGAAGAAAGCAATAGCAACAAACTAAACGATCATCGTGCTAAGCTAACGGATGGGTCAAGTCAATCACATCATTCTCTAATGATGTGATCCCGTTAATCAAATAACAACTCATGTCTATGGTTAGGAAACATAACCATCATTGATTCAACGAGCTAGTCAAGTAGAGGCAAACTAGTGACACTCTGTTTGTCTATGTATTCACACGTGTACTAAGTTTTTGGTTAATACAATTCTAGCATGAATAATAAACATTTATCATGATATAAGGAAATATAAATAATAACTTTATTATTGCCTCTAGGGCATATTTCCTTCACACACTGCTACAAAACCAATAGGTATTTTCCCATGTTTCTTTTAGCCTCAAAGTATTTATTAACTGGTTGTAGTGCCTCGTTGTTTCTTCACAATGGTGTGTGTCATATATGTATTAGAGTTATGTTGTAATAATGTTTGCATGTTGTATTGTTGGCATACATCATGTACATGTACTGTATGGCCTAGAACCAATGAAATGCACAAATTGCATTTGGTTCATTACGTCCTTCTTGAGATAACCATGCACATAATATTTTTATATTTTTGCCCTAATAGCATGGAGTCAATTCGCAAGCTTACAGATACATACTAGTAAGTTATACGTGCATTGCATGCACATGAGAGCAGAAAATCAAAGTGTGACAAACGATCAAGGTACTATAGTGTATAGGTAAATAAAAGAATTGAGGCACGTGCATGAAGTCCAAGATGCGGATTTAACTCTCTTGGTCCATTTCACAAAATAACAAATTATAGCCACAAAATACTCGAAAATTGCAATATATATACTACATAAACTCACGTGAAATATACCGATCACATTTTTTGTAGGAGGTGTGTATTTTAAGTACCTCGCATTGAAACTCTTAGTAGAAAATAACATGAATACCTAATGTTGCATCACAAAGATAAATGAGATTTATGAAGTACATCCGTAGCCTCAAATAGAACAAAAATTACCAAGTAAAAATGACTACCATTTTTATCAGAAATAGAACTAATATAGGTTTTAAGTTTGAAAGAGTTTAGAGCAAAGTAGAAGTTTGTTTCTGGTTCGTGCATAATGTCCATTAGGCTTAAACTCAAGCGCACAATCTTCTAGATAGTACACGTAGTAGAGTCCGATACAGTAAACATGATATACAATGGATAACACTGCTCAGATGTTCAACCTCTTTACCGTCAGATCGGCTTCATCCAACGGCCAATATTCAAGGTTATTCACTATATAGTGGTATAAAAGAACATATGCCTCAGTTTCTACATTAAGCATACTGAAGCAGTGTTGCGTCTCATACAAAATCACAGAGGGAAAGCGTACTGCTTCTTCGGTTGGTCTAGATTCATTGATAGAAAACATGCAACATGGAGTAAAATTACTCCCTCCGTTCCAAAATATAAGGTGTATTAGTTTTTCCAAAAGTCAAACATGTGCACGTTTGACCAATTGTGAGAAAAAAGTACTAAAAAATACCAAATTTGTATCATTAGATCCATCACGAAAAGTATTTTTATATTTTATTTATTTTGTATTGTAGATGTTGATATTTTATTCTATAATCTTGGTCAATTAAACATACATAAGTCTAACCTGTATGGAAACTGACGCACCTCATATTCTGGAACAGAGGGAGTACTCATGAAATAATTGTTTTTTCATCCAAGAACAAACATTGGGATTGGTTTGAAGGCAGCCTCACAAGTGTTGGAACCGCAGCCCTTTTTCACTCTCGGCTAGAGATAGAAGAAGACACAAGACATAAAAAATTTCGGACCGGCGCACGAACGTCGCCACGGGCGCACAAACGCTCCAATCCTTTTCTTTTTACAGTGGCTATATTGCTACACTCGGCTCCACACCATCTTCACGGTGACTAACAGCTGCTTAAATAACACACGGCCACACACATCAGAGCCACCCACACACTAACCAACTAGAACGCCACACGGGCCACTAACCCATGGCCTGGCTAACAAACTATGCATGCACACAACTAATTCTATGCATGTGCACATCACACGCAAAGCTAGCTACCACGCAACCGTGCCACACTGTGATCCGTATAGCCCGGCCGCGCGTATGGCATGCACTCGTACGCGCTCAACACAGCTGGACCAACTGATCCCTATGCCCACGCCTTGCATAGACCGCATATGACGCACCCGACGACGGTCGTCATCGCTGGAGCATGGCTTATTGCCAACACTCACTTTCTAAACCATGACCTTGCCGTTGCTGAAGTTGTTGCAACTCCTATCGTTGTTGTCGTCACGAGTGTGGCCCAGCCCGCGGATCCGACCTGGCGCAACGACGCCGGTCACACCGCCACGGACGACTCCGGCGACACACGTCTAGCGTCCCTCTACGCCCCGCATGTCCCGCGTGCACCCGACGTGCCCGACGCCCCAGTACGTCCCGCATGTCCCGCGCGCACCTGACGCGCCCGACGAGCCCGACCACACCAGTGCGTCCCGCCCGTCCCGCGCGCATCCGACGTGCCCGACGAGCCCGGCCGCACCAGACGCTCACCGCGTGCCGCCTCCCGTCCGCCATGGCAGCCACCAGCGACAAACGCCGGAAGGATGTAGCCGAACTCAAGCACGGACTCGAGCACAACGGCGACATACGCCTCCTCCCAACGTCAACCACACGCTCGTACGCGCGCTCGCGGTCCCGACGCGCCCGGCGCGTCCAGTGTGCACCCATAAAACGCACCGGTCGCGCCCTACTCGTCGCCGCGGCTTATTGCCCTGCACCGTCGCGGCCTCCATGCCGCCATGCAGTGCCTCCACGCCGCCACGCCGTGCTGCGCCGCCGCGCCACCACGTAGCGCCTCGGCGGCCTCCGCGGTCGCCGCACGTACGACGTCACCGCCCACCGCCTCCGCCACGCGCCATGACAGCCACCGCGCCGCCCACCTCCATGGGCCGACACACGGCCCGAAGCTCCGTTGCGCAGCTGCCGGCGAGCGCCGCCATCGCTGCCACGCCTCCGGCACGGCAAGCACGCCCAAGACACCAAGCTCATGATACCAAATGTTGGAACCGCATCCCTCTCTCACTCTCGGCTAGAGGTAGAAGAAGACACAAGACAAACTTTGTCTTGTGTCTTCTTCTACCTCTAGCCGAGAGTGAGAGAGTTAGTTTGTCTTGTGTCTTCTTCTACCTCTAGCCGAGAGTGAGAGAGGGCTGCGGTTCCAACAACAAGGCATACTTGACAATTTTCTCCGGTCCTTGTCCAACAATATGCTTATTTGAAGGGCTTGCAGGAAATCTTCCATTTGTGCAACCCACGACTCCATAAGCACCAGAGCTCCTTGATAATGATCGAATGCTTCGCATGAAAACAAATAATATTAAAAAAATTGTAAGGTCCACAAAGCGCCGACTTGGAAATATTCATGTCCGAGAGCATACGTCATAGTAGATGTCGACAGTGAAGGAGCTACGGAGGAAGAGCTGAGGGGGCGAATGACAAAATATAATTTTCTGGAGGGGCCAAAAACTGCATTTCTCTGAATTTGTGCCGCCCAAAATATAGTTTCTTCATATAAAATTGATGGGCTGGGGGGGGGGGGGGGGGGGGGGGGGGGGGGCGCATACCCCCTTCAGCAATAGCCGTAGCTCCGCCAGTGGATGGCGACCATCTCATAAAATCCTAACGTACACTGTTACAACCAAACCAGAGAGGAATAACATCTTAATTTTTTTTGGCTAGAACATACTCAAACAACACATGATTATTAGTTTCAATTTCAACGCAGTAGAGGTTGGTAGTGTCACCCACATGGCATCTCATCATCAAGTTATCTCTGGCTAAACATCTATTTCGGGCTAACAGCCGTAGGAAAATATGTTTTTTTTGGTGGGACGAAAATCTTCCGTAAGTAAGGAGCACTGCCATAGCGGATTGCACAAAAGTTAATGAATTGGTAAAAGGAACTATACAAGTATAAATACCAGATGAATGCATGTTCCAGACGAGTGTCCAGCTCATCAGTAATACTATATACGTATATACAAATTTTCAAATCCAGCCATGGCTGACATGTTCTCATCAACACAACTCCTAAAGGGAAGTTTGAGATCAATCCCATGTCACACTTTAGCCACAATACTTTTTTGTTAATTATTAATAATAGGTAAAGACCACAATGGGTGGCTAGGAACACGTGACCACACCAAACATGAGTCTAGTTCCTTTTGTTAATTTCCAAGAGAATCAACTTTAGTAGCTTATGTACTTGTCCAACAAAACCATAAAGGTTTTTTTTTCTCGGTAGATGGAGAGAGGTTATCTTTATGACCAACCAATTTCACCCCGTGTTGTCACCTCCGACAAAGTATCTTTTGGTCCACGAGGCAGGAGCCCGTCAAGCTAAGATCAAAATCCTCGATTGGAATGCCTAGCTACACCACCGCAATCATGTTTCCTACAAACCATGCCCCAATTAGCCAAGTGCTACTTGTGGCTATCATCTACATTTCCCATATTTCTCCCAAGAAAAATCTACATTTCCCATGAAAGAAATGAGACATTCGTGTACTTTTTTATATTAATGGGAAATTTCCTAAGAATGGAATTTCATCACAAAAGACGAGTAAGGAATTGAAACAATGGTAGCCTGAAGAAGAATCAGTTTTACTCCACAAAAAGTTTGCTTCTTCCTCCAACCTGCAATGCTTTTGGTAATTTTGTCTAGAGTAATGTAAAGGTGCGTCTAAATTCTAAAAATGATTTTCTAAAAAAAGAAGGATATTAAAAAGGGAAGGAGTCAATTTTACAGCAACAAATTTGAACATAAGCTCTAGATTACTAGCCATCTAATCACTTTTGTGGTGATCTAGTTTCATACCAGAAGGATTCTCAAAACATGCCAGAATTCACTTTAGGTTCCTAGCATTCTTATCCTCCTTAATGAACATAATGGTCTCATCATCATATTACAAGTAGGGAAATATATACATTTATAGCATTTCTCATGTCCCACCATTTTTGCACACCAAGAATGAGATTAGGTAGAAGGCCTCTAATAATATTATGCAAACCATCTTTTTTCTAACATTTTGCTAAAAACATCAACTATTAGATAAAAAGTAGGGTGGGTGGGGTGGGGGGGGGGGGGTCTCCTTGTTTTAAACCGGTACCAGCTACGAAATAACCATTGTTCTCCTCATTAATCATAATACGAAAAGATCCATTAGGGAGTCCAGAATCTCCCTTGCCCCGGAGCCCTCTACGAATGCAAAATTCTACCTTTCATGATAGCGGTTTGATTGGAGAAAATTAACGTATCTGCTATACCAGGGAAATTCGATAGTCATTGCTTCACCGATATCGTTCCCTAAGCTTATGGGTCTGATTCTTTTTTCCTCTTTTCCCTCGCATCAGGTTCTTTAATTAGGATCCCCACAAAAAAAGGTTCTTTAATTAGGAATCAGCAACTTACGTTGACTGAGTTAACTTGTACTTCATATGTTCCGCATCAACAACTCATGTGTTAGCTACATATTAGAGAATATGTAATAAGAACATGTTGATGTCGAGCGAGATGTATATATCGCTATCGCATTTGACCGTGGTTTTAGTATAGACGGTCACAGTAAGAGAACCATCATGCGTGCAGGCCGGCACCACAAGGATATATTCGCAACAGCAACAACAGCGGCTCGCTTTCTCTCCACTTTAAATTTGTGCCGGCCGACCTCCCAAAAGTGCTTTGTTTTCCATCCATCTTTCCATTCTCGGTCCTTCCAATTCCTGTCCTCTCATCTTCCTCCACCCTACTTTTGCTGCTCACACATGTTTCTTCAATTGTTCAAGGTTAGTAGTGCTAGCTGCAGGTCAAGTTCATTTCAATCAATTTTGGAAAAACTTTCCTTGAAACCGATCGGTCGAACGGCGGTCGATGCATGATCTTTATTTAGTGCATGCACCAGTCGAGTCCATTGATATATATATATATTCTTGAGATGTTGTTAATACCAGAGCTATGCATGCAACACGATTAGTTCCGTAGCTAGCTTGTTTGTTTAGCTTGAGATATGCTTTATGGTTGTGAAACAGAATCTTGCGTTTGTGGTGGTGGTGAGGAGAATCTTTGGCTGGCCTGCTTTGGGTGGTCGCCGCCACTCTGTTAATATTCCTTGGAACTAGCTAGCTTGCAACATACTCAGAGCAGGGCAGAGCATAGGGTGCTCCATAGCCCATACCAGCCAGCAGAAAAGGTACTGGCTAGATATATTGTTCGATCTCTCTCTCCGGCCGGCCGACCTTTGGTTGGTTGATGCAAAGTTGCCTAGCTACGCGTGCAGATTAATTATCAAGCCTCATGGTCGTCGTCGTCGGCTTATAAACATCCATTGCTGCTGGACCGTCAGACCTTCAAGTAGGAGCTAGCTCCAGTTGGTTTGCTTGCTTGATTGGCGATGAACGGTGCGGCGCTAGACAACGTGATCCGGCGGCTGCTGGAGGTGCGGCGGGGGCGGCCGGGGAAGCAGCAAGTGCAGCAGGTGCAGCTGGGCGAGGGGGAGATCCGGCAGCTCTGCGGCGCCGCCAAGGACGTCTTCATGCGCCAGCCCAACCTGCTCCAGCTCGACGCCCCCATCAAGATCGCCGGTACGCACCAGCTGCCTGCCTCCATAATCCCTAACCAAACCCCGATTACAGTATTACTTTCACTACATCATGGTGGACTTTGATCTGGTTAGTGCGTTAGTTGGTAGGAGCACCGCCAGTCCGTGTCCGTCACTACCGGCCGATAAATATGCCTTGTTTTCACTCAGAGTTTACCAAGTCTAAAACTGTGCGTCTCGTCACGTTTACCTGCCCAATGACTATGAGATCATCTCACATACTATTCATGGATGATTGATTTCACCCATTGGTACTGTTGTTTAGGTCCATTCATGTCTACTTACACCTATAATTTTGTATATTTACAAGTCGGTGCTGCTAGCCGTCTGATATAATCCTCCATATTCTCCCACCTCTGCGTGAATCTCAACCCAAAGATGAGACGGAGATAAGAATATAGAATCTCAATGGCCTAAGATTAGTAAAACAGTTTTGCTAAGTCTTAATCGGCCGAGACTTCGTTATGTCTTAATTGATGCTATCTTTCTTTGATTTTGCATGAAGATTCACACAAGAAACTTCTTTCCAGTTTTTCCTTTTTTTATATACTAATCCAGTACTCCCTCCCTCCGAAAATAAATGTTTTAGCTTTTTACTAACTTTAGTATAAAGTTGTCCTAGAGTTGAGACACTAATTTTAGAACGGAGGGAATATATCACTTGACTGAGACTTGATTAAGTCTCAGTTAACCGAAGACCTAGCCTTAGTAAAATCAGTGTTTTGTTATGTTTTATTTTACCTTTTAGCTCGGTTGTGAATTAACCGACTCATGTTGTCACGCGGCAGGTGACATCCACGGGCAGTACACGGATCTCATCCGACTCTTCGAGCTGGGCGGCTTCCCGCCGCAGCACAAGTACCTGTTCCTGGGCGACTACGTGGACCGCGGCAAGCAGAGCATCGAGACCATCTGCCTGCTGCTCGCCTACAAGCTCCGGTACCCGGAGCACTTCTTCCTCCTCCGCGGCAACCACGAGTGCGCCTCCGTCAACCGCGTCTACGGCTTCTACGACGAGTGCAAGCGCCGCTACTCCGTCCGCCTCTGGCGCCACTTCTCCGACTGCTTCAACTGCATGCCCGTCGCCGCCCTCGTCGAGTCGCGCATCCTCTGCATGCACGGCGGCCTCTCCCCGGACCTCCGCCACATCCGCGACATCGCCGGCCTCCCCAGGCCAGTCGACGTCCCCGACACCGGCCTCCTCTGCGACCTCCTCTGGTCCGACCCCGGCGGCGCCGCGGGGTGGGGGCCCAATGAGAGGGGCGTGTCGTACACGTTCGGGGCGGACGTGGTGGCGGCCTTCATGGAGAGGCACGACCTGGACCTCGTGTGCCGGGCGCACCAGGTGGTGGAGGACGGCTACGAGTTCTTCGCCGGGAGGAGGATGGTCACCGTCTTCTCCGCGCCCAACTACTGCGGCGAGTTCGACAACGCCGGCGCCCTCATGTGCGTCGACGACGACCTCACCTGCTCGTTCCAGATACTCAAGCCCGCGGACAACAGGCAGCGGCGTTTCGCCTTCGGCATGGGATCATCCGCATCTACTACTAGCAGGGGGATCCGATCACCGTGGTGCTAATAATTAATATGCATGCTTTGCTTGGTCAAAACGGATGCATGCAATAAACCCATCCATCTTTGATTTCGATCCTTGGCAATTTTGTATACCACAGTTTTTTGTATACAACAGTAAGAGTTTTCTTGCATGTATTCGCAAAAAAAAAGAGTTTTCTTGCATGCATGCATGGTGTAGCTCACATAAACAACAGGAAAAGCAAGGCTTGTATTTCATTTGGAGGCATCCGGACACTCTTTTTGTAGGGTTATATAAACTAATGTCATGCAAATTTAGTTTTGTTGGGTTTGCTTGCATCTACCCCTATACATTTGCCTTTGATATCAGTTCAGATACGATTACAATGAAGAGTGAACCGTGCCCGCACACCAAGCGTTGGACGTAGACATTTTGTCAGCTGTTGCCCTTCTTTTCTACTAAAGCAAACAAAGATGACAAAGGTTATGCTGCGACAAAAAGTATCAGCCAAGCAAGCCAAGTATCCAGTCCAACCCATGGGAAACTGAAACATGTTACCAGCGTGAATACTATGTATCCATCTCTGTGAGCAATACGAGCCAATTCTTCCGACAACTTAAAAAACAAGCCATCTCCTCCACAACTTTTCTCATAAGCTGCCTCTTATATTCACTGAGGGGACGACTTCTAAACTATATATATGTAGGGCTCGCCAACGGGAGTAACCGAGGTGGGCACTGGGCAGGCCCAGCAGTAGCATCGTTTTCACTTTTTGCGTTGTCATTGTGTGAATGTAGCACCGGTTTATGTGGTTTGTTCAATTTTCCAGGTTTCTTGTTTCTATGTTTCTTTTCTTATGTTTTTCTTTTTTCCATTTGTTTTGTCTCTCTTTGTAATGTTTTTCACAAATCCATGAAATTTTTTATATTTGTGAATGTTATTTGAATTGACAAACAATTTTCAATTCAGAAATATTTTTAATTTGTCAATATTTTATTGAATTTTGCAAACATTATTCAGTATCAAGGACCTTTCTTTAAATATTCATGAATATTTTTTAAATTCATTAATAGTTCGTTGAATCAGTGAACATTTTTCAAGTCCACAAACAGTTTTCAAATCTGAGAATATATACTTTTAAACTAAATTTCTTTTTAATCTAAGAAGAATTTTTCAAATTCATGTTTTTTTTAATTCACAAACATTTTCGAAACCCTTGAACTCATAATATCGAAATAGTTGCCCTGGGTTGGGGGAATACTCCTATGTGAGTCCAATGGCTTTATTCGTTGTTTTCCTATCTATCATTTTAGACATTTATAATTCTACCATTTTATAGGACGGAATTTAATGAATTAGGTCTATACGAACTAAAACTAGGAAGTTATAGTTTTTCTATCCATAAATGCTATTCTAGTTCAACCCCCGATTGTTTTGTTTCGGTATTACTTGAATATGGGTGTGTGACTTGTTAGATGAACACTTTATTTTAAAAAATAATAATTTTTTTATTTTGCAAACATTTTTGAATTCATGAACAATTTAAAATTTTTGGTATTTTTTGAATTCGTCAACTTGTTTTTAAATATATGAGCATTTTTAAATTCACAAAAAATATGGAAACGTTTTGAAATTCACAAGTACTGTTTGAATTCACAAATTGTTTTCAAATTCATGATTTTTTTTAAATTTTGGAATATGTTTTCAAATACATAAACATTTTAGAAGTTTAGAATTTTCTTTTCAAATTCTTGAACGGTTCAAGAATTTGCTAAAATATTTATTAATTTAATCATGAGAGAAAACCAAAAAAGGACAACCCCGCTCTAAGAAGCTTCTATAAATTCAGTAACCCGGAGGGAATAAAAAGAAAGAAAGAAGCATGCAAGGGCATCTACAATGCCAGCCGCCTGATTGGGCGCTTATGGAGGGAAAAATTAATATTATTAAATGGAAAAAAATAAGAGCGCTACTCTCCAATGCCAGGCACTAAAAATGTCAAGCAAAGGCTTGTATTTCATTTGGAGGCATCCGGACACTCTTTTTGTAGGGTTATATAAACTAATGTCATGCAAATTTAGTTTTGTTGAGTTTGCTTGCAGCTACCCCTATACATTTGCCTTTGACATCAGTTCAGATACGATTACAATGAAGAGTGAACCATGCCCGCACACCAAGCGTTGGACGTAGACATTTTTTCAGCTGTTGCCCTTCTTCCTACTAAAAAAGCAAACAAAGAGGACAAAGGTTATGCTGGGACAATTCGATTCCGGCATGCCTATGGAGCTGCGCCCACTTCCAGCTCCATGGGCTAGCCGGCGTCCTTGCTGCTCGGGCCCCGATGACAAGGATCTGCGCTTCCTTCCGGACCCTGGCTCAGCTCAGGCCTTCGGCTACCGTCGCATCCCTCATCGCCCCTCATTCTGCCCAGCCGCCCATCTCCGTGCCCCGTTTGTCCTTCCACCGCTCCATTGCTCGCACTCCAGTGGCGCCCGGTGGCAGGCGTGGCTCCCCCTTCCGTGATTTTGGCCCCGACCTATACCAGACTTCCTCTTCTCTGATCGTGTTCCGACAGCTTGGGATTGCTCGGACTATGGCCAGGGCGAAATCCCTGCATTCGATGCTGGCAGCGGTGACACTCGCGGGTGTCGTCCCCTCCTTGGAGGCGTTGTCACGGTCGGTTTTGAGCCCCTCTTCGAGCAGCGGGGGAAACCCTAGGTCCGGCTATCCGGATCGGACGGCGGCGGCGTCTCGGTGTCTTTCTCCTTCATGAAGGCGCCGCCTTGTTTTGCTTGTTGGTCGTCTTGTTGGTGGTTTGGGCTACTTCTCAGGATGGCGAGTTTAGCTGTGATTTTTTCATCTTGGGCCGAGCATCCCTTGTTTCTCTGCTCCGATCACCATGTTCGCGCCTCTTGAGTTCGTGTCATGTGTTGTATCACATCTTGTACTCGTTCGTTCTAATCTTCTTCTATCAATGAAATGATACGCAAGCTTTGCGTATTCGCGGAAAAAAGTACCAACCAAGCAAGCCAAGTATCCATTCCAACCAATGGGAAATTGAAACATGTTACCAACGTGAATCCTATGTATCCATCTCTGTGAGCAATACGAGCCAATTCTTCTGATAACTTAAAAAATAAGCCGTCTCCTCCACAATTTCTCATAAGCCGCCTTTACA
The DNA here is from genome assembly GCF_003073215.2 of Triticum urartu. Taxonomy (NCBI): domain Eukaryota; kingdom Viridiplantae; phylum Streptophyta; class Magnoliopsida; order Poales; family Poaceae; genus Triticum; species Triticum urartu. The sequence continues at coordinate 1,242,691 of NC_053025.1, forward strand.
TTTAGATATTATTGTAGTTGAACCACCATTTTTTTGTTTCGGTATTACCGGAATATAAGTGTGTGGCTTGTTAGGCGAGCACTTATTTTTCAACTTTTGTAACATTT